>NC_133457.1:33972500-34202500 GCF_048565385.1 Saimiri boliviensis | reverse complement strand
TCTTTGTTAGCATTTTTTCACTTAAAAGTGCTTTTAAATGAATTCCTCTTGCAGAACTGTATTCTTCCTTTAGATGCTCATTTTTCTAAGAAAAAAAAAAAGGAAATCCTGCCAAATTTCATTACACATGATAATGAGAGAAGGACATCATGGGCAAGTTTATAAATAATTCTAAATTCCCCTTCTATGCAATAAATTAAGTAAAAAGTATGACCAAAACTGTTTTTAAAAATGTTTTAAAGAGAGAAGATAATAGTTCTATTTGTAGTTCCACTTAAGTTTTCCTGCAGGGCTAACAGAAATAACCGTGAAGAGTGAAATGTTAAAAAGATAATTAAAAAATTGTTAGTAAATGTTTATAGAGGGTCACTACTTTTAAAAATCCTGGAGAAACGGTCACCATCAACAGAAATACTGTCAATATCTTTGACTTGTAAAATATGCTATAGTCAAGTTGTGCATCAAAAGCTATTGAAACAGATAAGAGTGTAATTAATTCTGTCTAAGAGTTGGAGGGGGAGATAAGGAGTGGAGAATGCATAAACAAAATAGTACACAAGAGTTATAAAATGTTTTCTCAAAAAGCTGAGATTCAATGGGTAAGAAAAATTAATGTGCATGAATATATAAGCATGTTCCTACTAATCAGAAATGTGATCATCTTCTCTCTCCTCTCTCTCTCTTCGATATTTAGTCTCTTATTAAAGTCTGTTATTTCTACCACCTTAACATCTCTTGAACTTGTCACTCTTCTCCATTTTTGCTGCCACACTATTAATTCAGGCCCCTATTTCCCTTGACCTGGTGGTCAGAATAGTCTAAGTCATGCAGTGATAACATATAACCCCAAACTCTCAATGGCTTAACTCAAATTTCTTACTCATATACAACACATCCAGTATGTGTCATCTGTTTATCATAACCACTCAGTGACCCTGGCTATGTCCCTAATGGAAGCTCCATTATCACCAAGTTAGGAATAAAAGAACAGGATGAATCATGCTCTGACTCTTAAAATTTCCACCCAGAAATGACACATGACACCTCAGCTAACATTTCATTAGCAAAAGCAAGTCACACAACTATACTCAGCCTTGCAGGGAGCAGTACAATCACGCCACATGCTCAAAAGGAAGAAAGCTAGAAATATTTTGTGGTTGCACAGCATGAAAAACTACCACATCTGCTTTAACTAAATAACCCCTTAACTGGTCTTCAAGCTTCCAGCCCCACGTCCTCCAGTGCACCCTCCACAATGACCTTTCTTAAATTCAAATACGATTATCTAAGAATATTATCACTCTGATTAAAAATGTTTACTGCCACATATATCACTTGAGATGAAGCTAAACTTGTTTGGCATGTTGAGCAAGCCAGTCTAGATCTGGCCTTGGGCTCACTTAACAGTTTCTTCCCCAGCCACCACCTCTGTGGAAAGCATCCCAGCGCTTATTCCCATCATACAGAAACACAAAGTGACATACTTTTGTTACCTTTGCACATGCTGTTTTCTCTCCCTCAGCCTAGAATGACCCCCAACCTATCCCATCCCTTTCCTCCTAAAAGAAGGCATCCACTAAGACACATCTAAAATGTGATATTCTTTGGACTACTTCCATGACATCCCCAGGTTGAATTAAATTATTTTTTTCTCTGCTCATATGGTGCCACCTATATACTTCTTTTGATGCCTCTTTTTCGTGAGAGTTACTATTTATTCCATTTCTCTACCAATAGATTTTGAGGCCCCAAAAAGGAAATAGACTCCTTTCTACAGCAAGAGCCTAGCTTATACTAGGTTGATGGAAAATGTTTATTGGGTAAGTAAAACACACATACACAGTCAAGTCCTTTTTTTAAAAAACATGATTTATTATACTTTAAGTTCTGTGGTAGATGTGCAGAACATGCAGGTTTGTTACGTAGGTATACACGTGCCATGGTGGTGGTTTGCTGCATCCATTGCCCTGTCATCTACATTAGGTATTTCTCCTAATGCTATCCTTCCCAAATCCCTCAACCCCCTGCTGTCCCTCCCCTAGCCCCCCACTCCCCAGGCCCCAGTATGTGATGTTCCTCTTCCTGTGTCTATGTGTTCTCATTGTTCAACACCCACTTATGAATGAAAGCATGCGGCATACACAGTCAAGTTCTAAGTTCCAGAACATATTCTAAAGTCTATGGGAATACCGAGTAAACGAAACACTAGTCTCAATCCAAAAGTATATTCATTTTCTCTTATTTGCATGTATGTGTTACAATGCTGAATCATTGAGAATAATTAATGCACTTTCTCTTTTGTCTTTTCAAATACGGGTCCTTCATTCCTGTTGACTTGGGACATCTATCTTCCTAGGGAGAAGATTAGAAAGTCTGAACATGGAATATGAAGAGGAAATAAGGTAATTTTCAGTTCCTGACATTCAAATATGCTGTATGAGATTTTGTGGCAAGACAATAATCTTGCAAGCTAGGCTCTTATATTAAGAAAAATTGTCTAAACTTAGCTTATTGAAAGCCAGACTTAGTAGGCTGGAAGGGAGTTCAAATGAGAAGAAGAGAAAACGTTTGTCCTCAGGAGTCAGATGAGTAGATACTCCCTAATTCAGTCTCTACAGACTTTACCTGGAGAGGGAGTGGATTGTTAGACAACTGGGAATAGCACTTAAGGCAGAAAGAGGCTCTTCTTCTTACACTCCTGCCCTCTAACAAATTATCTAATTAATATTCAAAGAGTAGGCCACTTTGCAGATTATTTTCACCAATGTGGAATACAACTGCATCCAAGTACAAGAGGGACCAAACCATGTGAAGAAGGAAGATCTGACCTTTATCCTTCCCAAACCTGTGCTGTGTAAGTGAGACCCAGAAGTAGCTACAGTGTTTTCCCAAGGAAGTCATCAGAGCTAGGTGAAGTGACTGTAGTATGAGCTGTGGAGTGGACCACTGCCTCTGTTTTTTGTGCTGTTATAAAGGAAAACCTGAGCCTGAATAATTTTTAAAGCATATAGGTTTATTTGGCTCACAGTTCTATAGGCTATATAGAAAGCACGGTGCCAGCCTCTGCTTCTGGTGAGGGCTCAGGCTGCTTCCACTCACAGCAGAAGGTAAAGGGAAGCTGGCCTGTGCAGAGACCACATGCAGGAGAGGAAGCAAGAGGGAAGGAGAGGGGTGGAGGTGCCAGGCTCTTTTTAAAACCAGTTCTCCTAGGAAACTAATAGTGCAAGAACTCACTCACCCCCATAGCCAAGGTACATATTAATATATTCATTAAGGGCCCACCTCCATGATTAAACTGCCTCCCATTAGACTTCCACCTCAAACATTTGGATCAAATTTCAACAGGAGGTTTGGGGAGACAAATGTTCAAACTACAACAACTACTAAGAGCAGCTTTCAGCCAGAGTTCAGAGAGGCTAAACGTAATCCTAGGTGAAACCAAATCAGGTATGACCCACCATCATGAGCACTGTACAAGTCAAAGAGAGGACCAGAGGTGCAGCAGATTCTGAAATCAGAGGCCAGCGGGACACTCAGGGTCTGTGAACATGAGTCATGACCTCAGACATCAAAAAGCACACCCTCAACAAGACACCCAGGAGCAGCCTGAAGCACAAAGCTTCCTCTCAGTGTTATGCAAGTATGTAAGTTTCAAATCCATCCCCTTGTTCAGCTGGATGCTATCAAATAGAGAGGGTATTTGGAAAAAATAAATAAATTTTAAAGAAAATGATAAAATTATTGCAGCAGTCAAAGCTTTAAGGCAAATTAGACATGTAGTTAATGTTTTTCCCTCCTTCCAATGGGTAGGGGAATGTAAAAGGCTAAATTATTATTTAAAAAAAAGAAATCTTTATTTGCTGTACATCCAGTTAAATTTACAAACCCACTACATATGTCTATGTGTATTTATACATGTATATTTAGGAACATGTTCATTCTACTTTAGTCTCAAAAGAATTTGGTTAACATCTTTCTTTAATATCTGATTTGGACTTAAATGTCTTAGAGGAGGAAAATATATTTCAAATATGTTTCAATCACATATATTTCATCCCTTGCCATCTACACAATAGTAGAATTTGGACTTATTGGTTGTAAAATTCATTTCCATAATCTTCTAGAATTGTCCTTCCAGAAGGTTGCAGTTTTCATTTTTAATACCTGTGCTAGAGACATCTGGTACTTTCCCAAGCCTGGTTTCTCCTCTTCCAGGCACACAGGAAGATGGTATTCCACCACCTTTTTATCATGCTGAAGGTCCTGTACAACTGTTTTTGGCCAGTGTGTTCTGGAAAGTGTGATGCGGTCACTTCTAGCAAAAGAGATAAGCATGACCATTCAAATGTCTCTTCCTCTGCCCCCGTCACTGAGAAGGCCATATATTTCACTTGGTATATTGATAGAATAGGCCTTCAAGTTCTGTGTGAAGGAAATGCCCCAGCTCTCTCATAGGATACATGTAACGTGAGTGAGAAATAAACTTTTGGTTTGCTAATTAAGGGAGATTTTGGAGGTATTCATTACCACAAAAAAACCTAAACTATCTTCACTAATACACTATATTTCAGTTTCTCAGACTGAAAAATAAAGATACGAATTGTGGTTTTATCAACAAAATGATATGAATATCGGAACAAAAATATACTTTAAGCCACTTAAAAGAACAATACAAATAAAATCTGCTCCCAAATATCACAATAAAGAATGAGTAACCCAGCATCCTTTATGTCTTCATCACCGAAGCTCAGATATTTACCACTAAACGACAGCTTCCTAGACCATCAGTGGATCTTTGCTTTTGTAAGCTTCAACTGCCTCATTCAGATGTCAAGCATGAATATGATGATAGGAAGCATCATCATATTAAAATAGCACACCTAGCTTCAAAACAGCAAAGTGAGATTCCAAATACCAGCGTGTTACTAAAATGTGATACTAGTAGAACAAAGGATGGGATGATAGTCCAACAAGTTCCAAAACACTTTTCCTGAGTTATTTTCTTTAGCTAGCTCTGTGTAAAATTATTGCATACTCTCTCAGGAAACACAAAAATGGTCTTGAGTGAACTTAAAAGCATGGGACAATCTTTATACATGCTTTTGATTGGGGAAATGAATAAATAAAACACTGTTTAAAGAGCACAATTCATAGAATTAGCAATTCCCAAGACATAATAGTATATTAGGTGCTGTACCTGTGGCAAAGTTCCAATACAGTGGGATATTTTGTGGCGCCAGGCTTGGACTCTTTTGCAGCAAAGACGTCATCATTACAACCATCATTATAATCATGCACTTACAATCCATTAATAGACAGCTCACTCCATAAATATGTACATAAATTCAAAATCTTAGTGGTGGTATTATTATTCTAATGGAAATATTGTACATCTTAAAGCGACAGAGGTGCTGCATTTAATTCAGAATTCGAGTTGATGTGACAATGTTTGACTGCCTTGAAGAATCGCATTTACTCTGTGGTGTCTTTATCTCTGATAATGGGCCTTCGTTTTCTGGTTACCTGAAAGCTAATTACTTTTAGGGTCTTGGAAATCAGTAGTCAATCATTTTGCCTTTGTTGGATCTTAGATGTATAGTGAGCCATTTTCTCATTCTTCATTAATTCACTCAACATATATTTATTGTCTCGTATGTGACAGAAACTGTACCAAGCATAGCAGTGAACAAAACAAATAAAAATTGTTTGTTCTCATGGCACTTACGCTATAGTGGGGTGCAGGCTCAGAAAGTCGGGGTGAAAGTTTGGCTCTGCTAATCATCAGAACCTCAATTTTCTCACTGATAAAACCATGGAGCTGGAGGAAGTTCTCAACCTAAACCTTAGAGGGTGTTTGGAAATACATTAGAAGGTTTTTGTCACAATAATAACTGAAGGATGCTATTAGTATTTATTGTCAGAGGCCAGGAATGTTAAACATCTTTAAGACAGGACAGTCTCTCATGAGAAAGTAAAGTTCTACCTAAAAATCCAAAAATGAAACTCCCTTTGAAAACCCCAGATGCTTTCCAAAGCTCTTTCCAGCACTAACATCACATAAATTTGGACAAATTGGCTTCTATCTCTTCTTGAGAGAAAACAAGTAGGTGCTTGCTATCGCAGAGGACACATCTAGGGAAGAGGATTCCTGATATTTCTTCGTTTCTCTTGGATCTTTTAACTGAAAGTATAAACCTAGAGCCTTGTGAAAATGAAAATGCAAGCCAAAGACACATTGTCTCATTCCAAGAACAGATTCCCGTCAGAAAGGTGTCTGGATTTTTTTCCCCAATAAAGTACAGTAAGAATGTCTTAAACCCTGAGAGAACTGAGAGCGTTCTATACCAAAAGAGGCACCCTATTCACACTACAGATACAAGAAGCATACATCAACCTGGAATCTGAGTCCATCCTGAGCAGAATTCTGTGGCTTAATTAACCAAATTGATCTTCGAACCACTCCCCAGCTCTTCCTGAACCACAATAGATAATGTCAGTGTTTTCTTAGTATGAGTCTATTTCTGGCACCAAATACCTACAAATGAGTTCCATGATGCTCAGACATATACACCCTTCTCAGGTTGTATATGGAGATGTCATTTACTTGCTTAGGGGAAAAATAAGAAATGAAATCAGTTGAGGGGAAGGGAGGAATATGTGCATTTCTAACTATTCCCAGGTGACGGTAATGTCCCTGGCCCTCAATTTGAGAATCACAAGTTCAGGCAAACTCTCTTCTGAGTAATTTCTGGGCTGAGCAAATGTCAGAATTGTTTTGTAGCTAGAAAATGCAGAAACTGATTCCAAAGTCTGACCCTACTTTTGATGCCCAACTTTGGTGCCAAACTTTGACAAACATTGAATTTTCACTCAGTGTGGCTGATGGCCACTAACTACTAAAACAGCAACAACAAATTCCATCAGTAGTATTTCTACACAGCCCAATGAAGAAGCAAGTTTTAGGGGTAACAGCACGTATTTCCTGGAGTTCCCACCCTTTAAAAATAGTGCTTCCCTAACCCAGCTGGATTGAGAACATTGGATTCAAGCTTAACACTCTGGAGTCTGGACATCAAAGGGAAGCTAATAACCAGTGCCAATACCCTCCACAAATTGATCGCATTCTGGCTGAATTTGACAGTGATACAGGTTTCTGCAAGGTCACATTGCCCTTCAGGACATTCTGTGCCAGAGGCCATTGACATAGAGCAATCAGAACTTTCTGAAGTCAGGATATGCTGTGGCATAAATTGAGAAGACTTGGTAAAATGACTTAGGTTAGAGTCTTAACTGGAGACATTTTCTGCAAGTAACAGTGAGTCAGTGATTTGAAGACTCCAATGATGCCTTATCTCCAGAATGGGGAGTTGAAGACCTGTCAAGGATTGTTGTGAGAACTTAATGGAATTACATACATAGAGGAACCCTGTAAATAGTCAAGCACCACATTGAGCAAGTTTTTAATATTAAGTCCTATCTCATGGTGAACAATAGGGAACAGTCATATTCTGTCTCTACCTAGAAACTTTATTCAGCAGCCCAAAGGGGTTAGAGTTTTCGGAATTAAATTTGTAGACATGTCCACAAAAATATAAAGACAAGGTTTTTAAATGTATCTACATCTATATCCTTAACAAGACATTTCATTTGATTAGAGGTCCAGATAGTTTTCAGATATCTAGCCATCATGTTAGTTTCTCTCATTTTCTTTTTCATACACTTATGCGTATCCTACAGTGTTTCTAAAATCCCAAGGGTGAAGGTGGGTGTCTCTGGCTTGATCCACATGCACATTTACTGTATCATTCAAAGTAAGTGTATAAACTTGACATACAATAGTTGGGAAATGTATTTATGTTTTACATTATGTTGTTTTAAACTTTGAATAAGATCTTGGGAGGCTGAGGTGGGTGGATCACGAGGTCAAGAGGTTGAAACCATCCTCGCCCACATGGTGAAACCCCGTCTCTACTAAAAATATAAACATTAGCTGGGCGTGGTGCTGCACACCTGTAGTCCCAGCTACTCGAGAGGCTGAGGCAGGAGACTGGCTTGAACCCAGAAGGTGGAGGCTGCAGTGAGCAGAGATCATGCCACTGCACTCCAGACTGATGACAGAGGAAGACTCCATCTCAAAACACACACACACACACACGCACGCAAAAGAGTAAGATTCAGGACTCACACTACCTGATTTTGAGATTTACTGTGAAGCAATAATAACCAAGACAGTGTGGTATTCAAGACAGGCTAAACAGATCAATGGAATAGGCTACAGAGTCCAGAAATAGGCCCATATGCGTGGAGGGGTCTAGATATTTTTAAGAAAGGTGAAAAGGTGAATAATTTAATGGAGAAAAGATACTGTCTTCAACAAATGGTACTAGAACAACTGTGCCCATATGCAAAAAGGCAAAAACAAAGCTGCATTCTGTACATTGCATCACATATAAAAATTAACTCAAAATGGATCATAGATCCAAATGCAAAACTGAAAATTGTTGAGCTCGTAGAAAAAAAAACTACAAAAGTAAATATTTGTGACCTTGCACAAAACAAAGATTTCTTGGATTTAACACAAAAAGCATGATTCATAAAAGAAAACAAAATTGAGCTCATCAAACTAAGAAATCCTTCTGTTTGAAAGACACTGTTAAGAGAATTAAGACAGGCTACAGGGGGTGGGAGCTGGTTGGAAAGATGTTGGTCAAAGGATAAAAAATTTTGGTTGGATAGGAGAAATAAGTTCAAAAGGTCTAACGTACTGTGGTGATTATAGTTAATAACAGTATTTTGCAATCTTGAAAATTGTTGAGAGTAGATGTTAAGTGTTCTCAAAAATTTATGAGGTAGTGCACATGTTAAATAATTTAGCCATTCCACAAGGTGTGTGAATTTCTAAACCACATGTTATACAGGATAAATATATACAGTTTTTATTCATCAATTGTAATTTTTAAGTAAGTTATATCATTAAATAAGACAAGCTATATAGAGTTTGATAAAAGACTTGCAAATTGCATATCTGACTAAGCACTTGTAAAATATGTGTGTGTGTGTGTATATATATATATATATATATATATATACATATTTAAAAATGTCAAAGATAAGAAAATTACAACCCAATTTTAAAAAAAAAGGCAAAACATTTAAATAGAAACTTCACTGAAAATACAAAGATGGCAAATGAACATAAAAAAACGCTTCATAACTTTATTTGTTGGACTAAATATGCATTAAAACTACTGCATATTTGTTACAATGGCTAAAATTAAAACAAAAATATTCTGACACTTCCAAGTGATAGTGAGAATGTGGAGCCACTGGAACTTCCATTCATTGTTAACAAGAATGCAAAATAGTCCAGCCACTTTGCAAGTGTGATCATTTCTTACAAATATAAACAAATACTTATCATGTTACTCAACAATCACATTCCTAAGTACTTATCTTAGTAAAATAAAATTTATATTCACAAAAATGTATGTTCAACATGTTTATAGCAGCCTTATTTATAACTGCCTAAACCTGGGAACAACCTAAATGTTCTTCAACTGGGTAGTGGTTAAACAAACTGTGATACAATTATACAGTGAATACTACCTAATAACAAGGAACAAAGTACTGAAAGCACAATATAGACGAATTTCAAATATTTTAAGGTAAATGAAAATAGTCAGACCAAAATGTTAGTATAGTATATTATCCTATGTATATGACAGGCTTGAAAAGCCAAAACTATAGAAACAGAAAATGGATCAATGATTCCCAGGGAATGGGTGTGGAGAACAGGTTGTCTGCAAACAGTTTTCACAGGGCAATTTTAAAAAATGATAAATGTGCCCTATATCTTCATCACAGTGTTGGTTACACAACTACATGTGTTTGTGAAAACTTGGAGAACTAATTGTACACTAGAAACTACTCCTTTTACTGTACATAAATTATGCCTCAAAAAAAATGAAAAAAAGACAATGTTTATCACTCCATTCTTAAATGTAAGATTATGTTAATTATTGAATACAGCCTTGATAGTACACATACCCTTTTTCACTTTTCTCTGAGACAGTAACCTAGCCCAGTATAAGCAGTCATGGGCATAGCACCCACACTGAGAACCGGTGTTAGAAAAGTAATGTTATTCCTCCCCCTTTCCTGTGATGGCTTTTTATAAACTATAGATTTCTAAACTAATTTCATAGATGCCAATGACTTATTAACTGTCATCCATCCAACTTAGGGCCTAAAGTAAGAATCGGGCTGCCCAATTTCCCCCAAGCAACACAGGCACCTCAGCAGCATGCCTGGGCCTGACTTGGAGTTGAACTGAGACAGCAGCTGCTGAGAATTCTGGACAAACAGGAGTCAGGTGCCACCAAGGAAGATGCTACTGATGAGGTCAGTTTTAATTATATGTATCCCCTTTAAAGTGATTTCAGTGCTAAGAAATAGAGGACTGATGAAAATAATATCTGATATTTATTGAGCATTTATATCCTTCTGTTTTACACTATTATTTTATTTAATCCTCACGGTTACTTTTTGAGGTATATGTGATTACAATCTCCTTCTCATAGACAAGAAAAACAAACTATACAGAAGTCAACTTCTCAGAAGTCACAGTTAGAATATGAGGGAGCTAGTATTTGGGTCTTGACTCTAAATTCAGTTCTCTTAACTAAGGTGGAAAAAACTAAAAAGTCACTTTGAGGTTTTTTTAAATTATTCTTTTAAAGTGTTCTTGGAGGTGCCTAAAAAGCCAGTACAGCCAACTCGAATGGCTCCCAACCCTTATTATTAATGTCATATAGATATTTATATATTCTTTAATTTAAAATAACTCCCTCGCCCTCCTCCTCTTTGCAACTGTTCATCTCCCCCCACCATGCACCAGCCAAATGGTGTGCCAGGCTGTGTTGCTAACACTTGCATAATAACAAGATCTCACAACCCCTCTATTTATCAAGCAACAATGTTACTAAAAATAACTGTACTCATAATCAGAGTGGGGGAAACAAGAGTCAGGGAGAATCTAATATATTTGGAAATGTACAATAAGGAGCCAGTAGAAGGGCTTTCAAGTCGTATCTTTAGGGCCTTTGGAATAAGCAAAGGAGCACTGGGCCATTTCACAAAAGCTGCAGAACTTGGATTGATGCCAAGGGTAGCAAGATGAGGCGGGGTTTTAGTTCTATGTCACCAATATGTGGCACTTTGCAGCAGCAGCTATGCCTTGGAGAGATGGAAAAGAGGTGGCTGTCATAATACTGTAACACACACGCTGAAAGGGAGCTGCAGGTACACTTCTGGAACCTAGGCCAACCTCAGCTCCAAGTAATCTAACTCTCTTTCACATTTCTTTCAGATCCCCAATCTGGACATTGGATGCCCCTTACAGGTCTTCCCAGAGGGCTAGCAGGGTTAGCATAAATGGTTACTGGTAGGGTGCTTTCCATATCGTCCGAGATAACAAGTTGCAAGGAAAAGTGGCAAAGAGTAAAGCGGCTTTTTAGAGAAGCCCCCTCATCCTCAAAGTTTGCAGAATGCCATCAGCACTGCTGAACTCATGAGCCACAAGAAACTGTTGTGCATGTCTTTTACACAGGCAGTTCTATCAAGATACAGAATTGTGGGGCCTGCAGTGTGGCACTGCCTCTTCCAGGTACAGCTTCAATGATTTTTATCTCAGCTTGGAACACAAAGTGTGCTCTGATACTAATACTGATAAAAGCATAAAGGCTGGCGCCATCTGCCATGGCAACTATCAAGATGGCAGATGCTTTTCATCAGCTTTATCTGAACTTTGCATTAATGGGAATTCAGAGACTGTGGGTACGTTTCAAAAAAAGGGGGGGGTGAGACATTAAAATGATAGCACTCCTCTGAATGGAACCAATTCATCAAATATCAACATATTCTCATCTCCTTTATCTCTCTTGTTTAAAAAAAAAAAAAAGGAGGAAAGAATCTTGTTCTTTGTTGTTGTTATTTGTTTTTGGTCTTCCTGTGTGTGTATCACTTCAATTGTCCTGTGGCTTTATCCAGAACACTCCCAAGGGAGCTGACCCAGGGAGTTCTCTTCAGAGGGGGCTGTCACCTCCAAGCAGTCCTGTCACTGCTGCAGGCAGCAAATGGGATTTAAATGTGCAGTCCCTGAGGGCAGGGCAATCAACAAAATAGTGTGTGAATGCTCAGAGCCTACAGCAGGTAATAATAGAGACATTTTTCACATTAAAAAAAAAAAAAAAGAGGCAGGGGTGGGGAAGAAGAAATCATGCTCCAAGAGTACTGCCTAGATCAGGGATCTATATTTTCTAAGTTTATAGTTTATATCGGACACACCTCCCCATCATTCATTAGCCACAGAACAGGACAATTCACTACATCCAGAAAAGATGCTAATTGCATTCAGCCCATGAGCTTAGCTCTGTTGGCTAGGAAAGCATGATGATAATAGCAGGCAGAGTAAATGATGCCATTCTGCTTCTCTGGTTTATTATATACTGTCTTGAGAAGATATTTTCCCTCCTTTTTGCTTAATTAGATCTATATTTTATTTATCTACCTATAAATATATTTTTGAGAATGTTTACTTAGGCTTTTCTTATAAGTAAGATATGGTAGTTCAAATATATAAATATATATTTTTAATATTATTTCTATATTTTATTTCTATGCTTCTGTGTATGTACGTGTACATATACGCATATATACACACAAACCATAGAAATACATATATAAAGCATAGTAATACATATATATACATACATACATACACAAATTAACCATTTATGTGAATAAACATATTCTCACATATAGCACAGTAATAAAATGGGCAGGAGCATGTGAATTCAAAAGTAATAAACATTTATAGTAAAAAATCTTTACAACTGCACAAATGACTACCAGGAATTGTGGGGAGCCCTTTGAGAAGAACTTTTTTTCAGTCTGAAAAGAGAAAAAAAAGAAAATCAAAACCAGAGAATATGAATTTGTAAAAAAAAAAAAAAAAAACTGAATAAAAAGAGCAGCACCATGGAAGGGCCATGAGCCCTTTCATGAAACTTGAGCTGGACTGGTGACCTCCATCTGGTTTCAGAGCTCGGGAAGACATAGCAGAGAGCATGTCCACCCTGCCCGCTGGGTAGGGTAAACTAACTTGAGCTTCTCACACAAAGAGGGCTTTGTGACTATCCTCCTTTTCCTGATCATGACCAGGGTGATGGCGGGTTTTTCTCCCCAACATGAGCACAGGGATATTTTTACCCTATAATTTCTTTATACAAAGATCTACTCTCAGGTATGTTTCCAATTTTGTTTCTGTTAAAAATATAAAAGAAATAGCAGCATATACAAGAGCGTGGCTGTTTGCTAGTTTGCTCTCCTAGAAATCACCTACGGTATTCAGAGGGTGAAATTCTATGCCCTGTGAAGATGCAATGTTGCTTTCATTTTTAGTTCATCCAGTTGTCTGCTTTTCAAAAAAAATAAGGATGGGCTATGTTTAAAAACAAACAAACAAAAGAGTCTACTTCAAAAATCTTTATACAGCCTTCAACATCTCATTTAATAATTTATAATTTCCCTTGGGCTGAAAATTTACCCTTAGCTCTACTCATAGGTTCTAAGGTTGAAGCATTATTTTAGGGGAAAAATAAAAGGCCAAACCCCACATTAATCATAAGGAAAAACAAGTTTTAATGGATCTTTTTATTATAATAAATGATTAAATAACCACTTAGTCCTAACAACTCAATTAAGTACTAAGTAAACAAGTTTGTGTTTATAAAAGGAACAAAACAGGTAACATCATGTAAAAGGAAATGCTATTACACACTGGAAGCAAATCTCTAAGAAGACGACATAAATACAAACTTTTCAGAATGAGATGACTAAGAAAACACACGCAGAAGATGGAACAATGAAAGACACAGTGAGAAGAAAGTGTCTCAAGTAGCAGAAAGCTTCTGGGAAACAGGGTTCAAACCCAGCTTAAATACTAGCTGTGCGTTTTTGTACACAGGTTACTTATTTTCTCTGATCCTGGAGATCTCTTAAAATCAGGATTGATTCAAAACCCTTCCAATGACTTCCTGTCTTCTTTAGGATAAAGCAACAAACTGCACACTTTTAAAATAAAATGTAAAAAATTAACATAGGGTACAATGTACAACTGCCAACGTTTTAAGCAAGGATATCAAAAGATAGTCATATTTATAGAGGTGCTACCCATCAATATCTCAAAAACAACAGTAAGTTGTAACCCCCTAAAATAAGAAGACATAATATTTGAATAAATAGCAGTTCTTTAATTTGAAGAAATTTCATTTTAGGGAAATCTCACTACATTATCCTTATTTTTCTAATCACATCATGAACCTCACCACAAAGGGGACCACCATTGAATGAAAGGCACGTAAGAGGAAATATATCTGATAGTCATGTTAAGTTAGGATATGCTGTAATAACAAAGTAACCACGAAAACTCAACACAACGAAGATTTCTTTCTCATCTTTGCTCCATATTCAACTGGTGCTCTGTACTCCACATGGTCAGAGACCAGCTCAGGCTGAAGGACATTCTACTGTCTGGAATGCTACTTATCACCATGAAGCAGAAAAGAGACAGAAAAATCAAACATGAGCCTTCACTGCTTATGAGATTGCCTCATGCCATTTCTTCTCTCCATCTGACCATGTTTTGGCCAGAAAAACTCATGTGACTCTGCCTTACTGCAAGGGGACTAGAGAATACAAGAGACCACTTAGAATGATTGGCAAACATTAGTATGAGTCTGTGCTGTAATAACCTAGTCTCCATCAGAGAAGTCCTCACTGAAGAGGTAAAGTTGAAACTAAGATTTAAAGGTCAGGTGAAGGGGGAGGATAATGGCAGCAGTGGAAGAAGGAAAGAGAACAAAGGGCTCCAGGCAGAGGGAATTATACACTTGAAGTCCCAGAAGTAAGAGACAGCCTGGTACATTTAAGGAATTAAAAGCATGTAATACAGTTAGAAGGCAGAGATTAAAACAAAGACTAAGGAGAGTTCATAATTTGTTGCTTTATCCTAAGGAAGACAGGACGTCTGGGAAGGGTTTTAATTTGAAATTCACCTGTTTAAATAATAATTTTGGCTAATCAAGTCAAAACTTTTATTTTCTGATGACCTCTTCATTAAAGTAACTATAAACGATATATGTTTTTTTTTTTTCTTTTTTTTTTTTTTTATTGCATTTTAGGTTTTGGGGTACATGTGATGAACATGCAAGATTGTTGCATAGGTACACACATGGCAGTGTGCTTTGCTGCCTTCCGTCCCCTCACCTGTATCTGTCATTTCTCCCCATGCTATCTCTTCCCACCTCCCCACCCCCACCCCTCCCCCATTTCCCCCCAACGATATATGTTTTTAAAAGAAGATTAGAGGGAAGTCATTATGAAATGCTTCTGGAAGTAAAATATAATTTCTTATTCATAATTTCCTAATGGGATCAACCAAGTGCTAATCTGTTAATTACCAAATACTAATCTCTTTCAGGGTTAGTGGCTTATTCCATCTTGGCTGCCCACTAGAATCCCCTGGGAAGACTTTTAAAATCCCAATGCCTAATTAAGGCAGAATTCCTTGGAGTGGGACCTAGCTAGCTACCAATAATTTTTAAAACTCCCAGGTGATTCCAATGTGCATCCAAGTACAAGCTTTTAGGAATAGTGATTCTCATTGCAACTCGGAAGTGAGAGAACACATATGAGAATAAACTGGGGCATTTTAGGGACTCCCCCTCACCCAGATTCTAAAACACAGTGGGAGGCACTGTTTTTAGTGGCATTGTATTATATACCTCAGATAGGTTGGAGGTATAGAAAAGTTGAGAACAGATGTGGAGTGGCACTGTTAAACAGAACTTTCTGTGATGATGGAAATATTCTGTAATCTGCACTATCCAACATGGCAGCCACCAGATACTTGTGGCAATGGAACACTTGAAATGTGACTAGTGGGACTGAGGAACAGAATTGTTTGATTTTATTTCATTTTAATTAATTGTAACTAATTTCAGTTTAAATGGAAATAGCCAAATGTGTCTAGCAGCTAGTGTACTGGAAAGCATAGCTCTAGAACCTTAAGCTAAAATGGTTGTCTTAGTTACATGTCACAAATATTACAAATGCATGTATCTAATGCTTTAAAATGTTACATATAGAATGCATCGTTTTTCTATAAAATTTTCTATCTTCTCATCAAGATGTAAGTATTTTGGATGGTCTGCTTCTAATTTTAACTGGCAATCTCTGCCCAGTTGACAGTCACATGTTGTTGAGCTGCCTGGAAGCTTCAAGGTCATCTAGTCTAGGACTGCAAACCCAAAAGCCTAAGGGAGCCAGGCAGGTTAAATAAATGAGTAAAGCATGTCATCTGCATATTAAACTCACAGAAACAGTCTTCCTTTCCACAAAGCCTCTCTTAAAATTTTCTGGAATCATAGAGTCTCTGTTTATCTGTTCTTTTCTGTTTTTCTAGCTTAGTATTTCATCATGTAGTCCTAGCCCCTCGTATCAGAAATGCAAAAAAGAAAACTTTGAAGATAGTCAGGGACCCTGAGATGGGAGAAGTAGGCAGCTGGCTGAGGTCAGAAATACAGTAGCAGGATAGAGTTTTAAGGCTGGAGGAGACTCTTGAGCTCTGGAAATCCAACAGCATTGGAAAAGCTACTTAACCTCATTATGCTTCAGTTTCCTCTTCTATGAAATGGGAATATGTGCCTCCTTACCATACTTACCTGAGGTCACAGGACTAGCTACTGTCAATTCCAAAGCTAGAACCCCCACCCCTCAAAGCAACCTCATTAATTTGCTTTCCATTAAAGCCTTGCTAAGGTTTACTGTAATGAGCCAATAAAATCAGATCTATAGATACGTTTTGCAAACTATAAATCTCTATATCTAATATTGCTCTTGTTACTACTTATCTGAAACAGCACACATTTAAACCATGGTCTTCAGTAAAATAAAAAATAATTTCAGAATATTTATAACTTGGATGTCCCAAACTCTGCCAGCTTGTAACTATTATATAAATATCCTGCATCCAGTTAGAAATTATTTTTAGCTGCTAATAACAGAAACTGGATATAACAGTTGCTTCAACAAGAGAGAAGATTATTTATGCTCATGAAAATGAAATCCAGAGGTGTATAGTCCAGGGTTGGTAGGGAGGCCACCAACATACAGCTAATTCAGTCAACAACTAAAAAATTCCCAAAGAAAACTTGAATTTTCCCATCTTAGAATGCAAAAACTGGAATTTTTAGAGGGCATTTTTTTCTAATTTCAAAAAAATCATTAAGATTCCATTTTTGCCTGGCATGCCATTACAAGAATGTTTCCTTTCTAGACACAGGTCTTCAACATGGTGCCCTGGAGTAATAAAGAAGTATTATACCATAATACAACCAGAAAGAGTATAACCATAATCCAACCATTTATATTCAATCTAACACCATTGCCTGTAAATCTTTTACAGGTTGAGTATCCCTCATCCAAAAAACTTGGGCACAGAAGTGTTTCAGATTTTGGATTTTTCAGATTTTGGAATATTTGCATTATACCAATGTATTATGCATTCAGCATTCCAAATCCAAAAATCTGAAATCTGAATACTTCAATGAGCATTTCCTTTGACTGGCATGTCAACATTCAAAAAGTTTTGAATCTTGGAGCATTTTGGATTTTGGGTTTTCAGATAAGGAATGCTCAACCTGTATAATATTTCTGATTGCCTGACAATAGGTTTCCAGAAGTGGAAATACACGCTGTTGATAGGCATTGGCAAAATGCCATTAGGAAAGTTTGGAATCATTTTCATTCTCAACAGTGAAGAATGAGAGCTCCTCTCACCACAAAATCACCAAAGTTGAGAATATTCTGCCTTAATTTTTTTCCCCGAAGGTAGGGTATAAGGGAAGGGGAGGAATATATAAATAACATTGAAATGTTGTCTTATTTTGTACCCTTTGAATCATCACTGGGCAGTCATGAAATGCAGTTCAAGGAGCGTGATCACATTATTATGAAGACTGCTGTAAGAATAGCTCCATCTGCGCTGCCATAAAAGCAACTTCATAAAATGCCCGTCATCAATAAGACAAGAAAATCATTAAAATCAAAAAGATTTATCAAAGTGCAAACTGAATGGTATACAGAGGGTCTCAAACATGTGTGTTCTTAAAAATCTTGCCTAGCTCATTTTGATACCCCTACTCCTCTCCCAGTACACACACACACACACACCACGCACACACAGCCCACAATCCCTTACGAGTTATTCCATAAAAAGTTAAGTTGTTCCTATCCAGATATTTCTAGTCATTTCAAATTTGCTACAAAAATCAAAAATTTACTAACCAAGTGATTGTAAGTCATAATAGTTTGTCTGATTTTTGAAACCAATTGACAGATTAGCTGACTATAGTTGATAAAACTGCTCCAAATTTCCAGTCGCTTTGGCACTTCTGGGATGAATATGCACATCTAATGAATACAACTATTTCTGACATGGAGGCATGGTTTTAAACAAATATTTGCATTTTACCATTATTGCATGAATATATTTGAGAGAAGCAGAGTACTGATACAATGGATTGTGATTGGGTGATGTTATTTAAGGAAAATTTTTAGAAGTTGGACATTAGTAATTTAAAGAGTTGGAGAAAGGAGATTTGAAAGATGTTGGGAAGATGTTAAAACACGCATTTGAGATAGCTGGGCAGGGGAAGAAGGAGACAAACATGAAGGAAGGCCAAATCTAGCAGAAGTAGCTAGGTGATAAGAAGACAGTGAAATGGCATACGATTACTTCAAACAAGCAAGTCCACTTCAAGTTGCTGGAGGCCTTCAAAGGCAACAGTGGAAGGATTTAGTTGAATAGAGCCGTGAAGATTCACTGGAGGATTAAGTCACTGAGTACCATGATCCCAGTGCCAGGCATCAAAAATTATTTTGGCAGCCATGTGCAGAATAATTTGAAGTGTAAAGAGATAGTGTATTAGAAGCGAGCAAGAAGAATGTTCTGGTAATCCACGAAGTAAACCAGAAACCTCATGTAGTAGAGACATAGGAAGAATTGGAAGACTCAAGGTGGATCAGAAAAGGACAGGAAATTTCACAGAAGCCCACAAGATAGGTCCACTGAAGGCAGTGGTCATTTCTGCCAATGGCATCAACGTGGCAATGGCCTTTATTGACCATGACTATTACTTCCTTGAACCAAGAAAACTTTTAGTAATTTACCTCCTATGTCCCCTCATGAGTTCATTAGGGCTCTCTCATGTCTAAATGTCTCCAACTACTTCTTGAGTCTATTTATATCTTCAGCAGGCACAATTTCTTAGTATAGGCAGTTGCCTATTGCAGGTGACTATTTGTGACCAAGGACAGATAGAAAGAAGCTGAAGATAGCCCTGAAGTTTACAGCTTAATGGGCCATTGGATAATTTCAAAGAAAGCATAGAGAGAAAAAGCAATAGGGGAAAATTCCAGCAGCAGAAGAATAAGAAATGGGATACTGGATGCACAACCAGAGAACACAGGTCAACAACAATTACTGCATTAGAATGGAGGGGGCTGAAACAGTCTCCACTTGGAATGCAGCGAGAGCAGTCCTACAAGACGGATCGCATTAATATGAAAAGAGTATTATTGAAATCAAGAAGGTACAACAGAGGGCAACCAGAATGATACAAGGACTCAAGGACCTTAATTATTTACAAAGGTTGGAAACACAGTTGCTCTACTTTCCTCCATTAAAAAAAGAAAACGTAAAAGGAATTCACTAAGAATATCCTCAATTCCAAGGTAGCAGAATAAAGGAAGATTTGCAAAGGTTAAAGCCGAAAAGAAAAGAGAAAAGAGGGGCATGTACTTAAGTCCAGAAAGAATATGGTATTAAATAAGTTTTAGTGGGATTTCTTTACAAAGAGAGAGGTAAATGCATAGTGAAAACTACTATGTAGGTTCAGATGGCTAATATATATGTAGTGTTCATATGTACATGTGTATTTATACAAATACTATACATTTTAAGGAGATAAGCATTACAAAGGAAATTAATTATGAGGTGCCACAACTGTAGACTCAGCTAGACTTACAGAGATTTCCTGTTCTAAAATTTCCTGTGTTCCATAGCCCTTCCATGTAATTTTCACTGTTTTGAGTGCCCATTGGCAATACAGACTAAACACTAAAACAATCTAGAATGATATTCAAGGGAGACTTACAGGAAAGTAAATTTGATCTTGAGCTGTCAAAACATCGCTTAAAATACAACATATTGACAGTCAAACTATATACCCTCTGAAGAGTACCTTCTGAGAAAGAAACCAAAGAGAAATTGAAAACCCATTTTACCCCAGCCAGTACATACCAAACTCACATCAGACTTATAGCGGACTCATTTTTATTCTGCATTTCGACTATAATGTTACCTAAATAAGCATTTGTTAAACGTTTGTAATATATTCTGCAATCTATTTTGCAACGTGAAATAAAACAGAGACATAAGGCCTGGTCCCTATTCCCAAAAAGTGAATCCTAAGTCTGCCTTGTTCACAGCTGTATCCCCAGGACGAGGGCTGTGCCTGGTATTTAGTAGGTGCTCAATAAATCAGGAGCAATAAGGAAATATATCATTAATTGTTTATGGAGAAGTTACTAAGGGGCAGGATTTGGGAGTACATTCTTGCATTTAATATTCATGAAGACCCTGTGAAGTACGTAGTATGTGTCCTATGTACTGGAGGAACAAGGAGGCTAAGTTGTCATCTGAGAGCACACAGCCTGCAGACAGTAGAGGCAGGACACATCCCAGACCTGTGCACATCCCTCTAAGCCAGTCGTCCCCAAACTATGGCCCGCGGGCTGCATGCGGCCCCCTGAGGCCATTTATCCAGCCCCCCGCAGCACTTCAGGAAGGGGCACCTCTTTCACTGGTGGTCAGTGAGAGGAGCACAGTATGTGGCGGCCCTCCAACGGTCTGAGGGACAGTGAACTGGCCCCCTGTGTAAAAAGTTTGGGGACACCTGCTCTAAGCCATGATGTGTCATATAATCTAGTTGTGAAAACAAGTATACATGCATGTGAAACAATAAGTGATACAAAATGCAACATACTTCAAAACTCGGGGAAATGGCCGGCCTGGATTCCACGTTAGAGAAGTTCAGAGTAGATGAAAACATTAACGGTCGGGTACTTCTTAGAAATGGGACCATGAAATGAGCCTTGAATGATGAAAGGATCCAAGGGGAAGATCACCAAAACATCTGTGTGGTTAGCTAGTAAAAAAGGTTAATGGTTCCGAAACGACTGGCAAAGTTTGGAGTAGGGTTGAAAAGAACGACTAGTATTAGAACCTGGTGTGTATATGTCCCTGATTATAATGTGTTTGTGATGGGAAGAAAGAAATGTTTTAAAACACTGTCTGTGGCCTCTTAGACATATATTTTCAGAGGGAAAGTTGATATAACTCACAAGTTTTATACTATTTATTTTCACTTTTCTTTTTTTTTTCTTTTTTTTTTTTTTGAGACAGAGTCTTGCTCTGTCATCGAGGCTGGAGTGCAATAGCACAATCTCAGCTCACTGCAACCTCCACCTCCCCGGTTTAAGTGATTCTCCTGCCTCAGCCTCCCAAGTAGCTGGAATTACAGGCACAAGCCACCATACCCAGTTAATGTTGTATTTTTAGTACAGACGGGGTTCCATCATGTTGGCCAGTCTGGTCTTGAACTCCTGACCTCAGGCGATCTGCCCGCCTTGGCTTCCCAAAGTGCTGGGATTATAGGCATGAGCCACCGCACCTGGCTGTCTTTCCATTTCTACCTGAGATTCCAGATGTCCCACATTAAAGAAGGAGTGGTAATTTCAGAATATACAGCAGTCCTTTATGGTGCTAAAGCTATGCTATCCAAGATGGTAGCTACTAGCAACATATGGCGTTGGAGCACTTGAAAGGTGACAGACCCAAATTGAGATGTGCTTATCACTCAAATGAGTGAATTATTTAAGCACTTGATGCATCTGCTTTGCTAGGACTGCTGCAAGGAAGCCTTTTTATCACCAGCAAAACAATAGTGAACATACAACCACTTGGGGTAAGCAGTTTCCTTAAAAAACCCAAACGAAAGGGATGGTGTGGGACAGAGTTCAAGGACCAACCACAGAAGGCAAGCTGTGAAGAAAATCAGAAATTCCATAGGTAAAAGTAATTGAAGAAGGAGGTGACCACAAGAAATGTAAGTCCCTTGAGAGTCTCCATAGATTTTGGGCTGAAGCTTGTGAGGGGAGTGAGTTCATTGTCTTTCACCATACGTAAATGTGGAATGAGGACTTGAACCAATTTATTTAACTATTAATGAACACACGGGGCATAAGGCCATAAGGCTGGAGTATTTGGGAAATGGTTCTTATACTGTATTTTGAGTCCTACCCTGATGAAATTCAGGTTTAGACCATAGGTGTGGAGACTTTTTAATACCTCATTTTATTTCTGTTATCATTTCAAGATTTTCAAAAAAATCATCATCTCATTTGATTTTTTAAAAATATGTGAAGTAGACAACTATATTGTATCACTTACCATTGCCATCTTAAGGATGAGAAAACTATGCCTCAGAGGACTTAACATGATTTGCTAACTAAAACAGTAGACATATTCAATGCTTTTCTAATCCTCCCATAGTCTTCTACCATCTCTACCCCCAAGCAACAACAACAGCAACAGTCACACACACACACACACACACACACACACACCCCTTTACATGTATGAACTAGAATCCCAGTGCTCAGTTTTATATTAGAATCTCTCTCGCTATCTATTGTTTTCTCTTTAAAATTACTGTATTATCCAATTCTAAACACTTCTGATGGAGTAAGAAAATATACTCCAGGAAATTGTCCAAGAAACTAATACCAAATTGAAAAATATTGTTTAAAAATACCAGCTAGATGTGCCTTACAGGTGTTTTAGTAGAGTGGTGGCCTAAATTAGGTGAACTATCTTAGCACCTCAGATCTGTTCCTTTTTATGGTGATTATTGCCCAAGGCAAAGATTTAAAGGATTGGTTTAAAGTGTGTCAAACAGAAGGGAGGAAGTCTTAAACTTTTTCTTCCTTTATCAGCATGAAAATGAAAACATATAGGGGTAAAGAAACTTTCATTCAATGATAGATTAAAATTTTTAGTAAATACAACTCTCACTTTTTGTTTTACACACACCACCCCTCTCCCCAGTGTGAATCATCCAAAAATCCCCTCCCTAATCCCAGGAAGAATGCCTCCAATTGTGTAAAAGTGATATAGGAAACTCACTTATCTTTACATCTGAGGTACAGTTGTTTGATTTTGTTGGTTTTTTAAATTTCTAATTTACACATGGACACAAGAGTGCTGTGCTAACATTATTTTTTTAAAAATTGAAACTAAGAAAATATGTGAAATCCCTATATACATCATTTTTCATTGGCTGTGTGGCAAAATATTTAGTGCTTTAGTTGAAAAGACAAGTTCTAGGAAATTACTAGGAAAAGAAAAAAAAAGAGTCACATGTTTCATTATCCACCAATGGCAATTTTCACAGATCTCCAGAAGAAAAATATGAGATATTTCTGAAGATCCCCCAAGTCACCTCCCTCTACCTCTTGCTACTCAAAGTGTGAGCATCAGCCTCACATGGGAGCTTGTTAGAAACGCAGGTTCTTGGGCTCATTGTCAAGCTTACTGATTCAGAACTGGCGCTTTAAAACAAACCCAGCTTGTTCCTACACACAGGTAAGTTAGACAACCACTGCTCTAGACAAATCTCAGTTATAGCACCTGAATCCTGACAGGGCAGAATGTTAAGTCCTAGCACTACAGCAACACTTGAGGTTAAAAAATCTTAGATAAACTCTTCTATAAAAACTTCAGAACCCAGATAGCAAACATCTGTGACCAAACACAAAGCTGGGTGGAATCATGGTTGTCTGAAATACAGCACATAATCCAACCAAAAGTAAGGTTGAAATGCCACAGAAGGTTCCCAAACTATTCTTCAGGCACAGAATCCACATAAGCAAATGAACAATCTGTCACTGCAGCCCCAGGCCAGAGAACTTAGACCGGCTATTACTGCTTCAGTGAGGAGAGTATGAGAAAGAATGTGGACAGTGTCAGAATAGGAACAGAAATGAGAAGGGGGGAGCAGAAATGGGAACAAGTAAGAAAACAGCTTACGTGTTCTGGGGAGTCAATCATAGATCACAAACCTTTAGAAAGAGGAGAGAGAAGAAGCAGGAGAGGGTAAAGATGCCATTTTGAGGCTACATGAGTCACACGGGAGGGACCCCGCCAGGTTGAATGGGGTCTCCAAGAATAAATGGCTCTTTCTTGGCTCTCCTAAAGGACATGCCACAGCGCATCATGAATCACCAGCCCACCCTGCAAACTCCTGCCATTTCCTGCCAACTTTCAGGGCCAGAGGACTTGCCCTCAAGCCATGAGTCCCATCAGCATTTATATGCCAATTCCAAAGTGGCACTTGGCGGGGAGGGGAAGTGGGGAAGGAGCTAATTTGCCTGATATACTTTAAAAGAATCGTCTGAAGGTCTTTAACATGTTAACGATGCACTGACAAACCCTGCGTTTGTCATTATTGGAAATGCTGCTGGGGCCAGAACTGAGATGGCAGATTGATTTTTTTAATTTAATATTTGTTCATGGGAAGGCTGGCTTCTTTATTGTGGTGGCTAGTGCCATTATAGTTACAAGGCCTGCTGGAGAGGCTTTATGGTGAAGGCTTACTTCTATTATAAATACTGGTTGGTGTGGGTGGTTAATACCCCAACAGTTCCTGTTATAATGGGTTCAATATAGTCTGGTCCACATTGTTCAGTCACACATAACATCCTTACACACACAAAGTTAAATGCTATTCCAATATCAACGTCATTAAGTTACAGAAGAAACATTATCCATGTCAATCCTTAAATTAATCATTAACTTCAGATGAAGAATTGTTACATCAAACTCTAATAACTAGAAATAATATAATATGAATATACTATAAATATATACATACACTTGATTGCTAGAAAACTACCTATCTCACACATGCAACTCAGCACACAGATTTTCATTTACTCAAAGAATAATCATATTTACATATACTACTTGCTAGCAAGTGTAGATTCTATTTCCCCATACTAATACCTCAAACTGGGTTTTACCTTAGGAGAGTGAAGTTTCTAAGCTGCACAAAGTAGTCTAGTGGTTAGGAGCATAGGCAGGAGGTGAAATATACTTAGACTCTAGACTCTTTCTTGTCCTCAGTCCCTTCCTGCTATGTGACCATGGGTTGGTTAATCAACCTCTTGCCAGTTTATGTTTCCTCATTAGTCAAACAAAAGTTTTAATAGTATCCACCATTGTTGTTGTAAAGATGAACTAGGCAATAGATGGCTAATTCAAGGTCAAGGTAAAGAAAATACAAAATGAACCTGGAATATCTTGTTTTATCTAGAAAATAGGAATGTGCTTAAAGAATGATGGATACATGTGGGAACAGCAGAATAACAGTCCATCTTCTACTCTCCAGACCTCTGAATATGTTACTTTACGTGACAAAAGGGAATTAAGGTTGCAGATGGAATTAAGGTTGCCAATTAGCTAACTTTAAGGAGTTGATCCTTAATTATCCCAGGTGTGTCCAGTGTAATCATAAGACCTTAAAAGTGGGAGAAGAATGCAAAATAGAGATGAGTCAGACTGAGGCTTGACAATGCTAACCTGCTGGCTTTAAAGATGGAGGAAGGGGCCAAAAGCAAAAGAATGTGGGCAGCCTCTAGAATTGAGAAACGGCAGGGACATGTATTCTTCCCTGGAGCATCCAGAAGAAATGTAATCCTTCTATTACCTTCATTTTAGCCCAATGAAGCCAATTTCACAATTCTGACCTCCAGAATTGTAAGATAATAAATCCGTGTTGTTTAAACTACAAAGTTTATGGTAATACAGTTACAGGAAACTAATACACTTGTTAAGCAGCTTACATATATACCTAGAGAGAGAATGATAAAACAACT
Source organism: Saimiri boliviensis (assembly GCF_048565385.1). NCBI lineage: Eukaryota > Metazoa > Chordata > Mammalia > Primates > Cebidae > Saimiri > Saimiri boliviensis. The sequence continues at coordinate 34,176,379 of NC_133457.1, read as the reverse complement.
GTTAACGTTTGAGGAATCTGGTTGAAAGGTATAAGGAAATTCTCTGTGTAGAATTCAATTGTTACAGTATGTCTGAAATTATATCAAAATTAAATTTTGAAAAGGAGAAAAATAAGTTTCTATAGGAAGGTGTCAGATCCTCAGCATCCCTCCCCTGCTTCACACAGCCAGGCAACTAACTGTTCCTCCCTGGCCTTCAAAAGAGATCATAATTTCAGTCTCTTAAAAGGCTGTGACCTGGGACCACTGTAAAAGCAGAGAGAGGAAAAGAGACTTAGTATTGGGAATTGGGAATTAGGATAAATTATACCTGCTAAGTGGTGGAACTCCCTGCTAATTCTTCCTCCCTCCATTAAGTTTCGAAACAAACAACCAGTTTTGATGTCCCCACCTTCTACCCACTGACAGAGTTTGAACTACTTCTCTCTGGAGAAACTAAGCAGTTCTAAAGAAAATACCTACAGAAACAGAAAGTCAGAGGCCCCTCCCACTGATAAAGCAAGGGCCACTGCTCAGTGAAGCCCACAGGCTGAGGAAATTCATATGCACGCACAGTGGTAGGCAAAATAATGGTCCCTCAGAAATACCCTGGTCTAATCCCTGAAACCTGTGAATATGTTAGGTTATATGACAACAAGGGTATTAAGGCAGCAGGTGGAATTAAAGCTCTTAATTAGTCAACTTTACAATAGGAAAAATATCCTGGATTATCCAGATAGGCCCAATGTAATTGCAAAAATCCTTACAAGTGGAAGAGGAAGGCAAACGAGGAAAGTCAGAGAAGGATGTGACTATGGAATACAGTGAGTTACATGATGTAAGAAGGACTCGAATTGCCATTACTGTCTTTCATGAGGGATTAAGGAGTCATAACCCAAAGACGGTAGACAGCCTCTAGAAACTGGAAAGGGCCAGGAAACAGATCCTCCCCTAGAGCCCCCAGAAAGAAAAGCAGCCCTGCCAACACCAACATGTTGCACGTTAGCCTGATGAGACCCATGTCAAACATGTAGCCTACAGAATCGTGAGGTAATAAATGTTTTAAGCCTTATATCTGCAGTAATTTGTCAAGGCAGCAATAGAAAACTAATACACACACACAGAGAAAGATAACACAAACAGTTCAGAAGGCAATAATATTCCCAGATAAATAAGTGGATATGACATCTATGACACAAGAAAAAGGTGCTCTTCATTTACTGTATTTCTCTAACACTTATGCAGAACTTACTAAGTGCTAGGCACTGTACTAAGTGCTCTACATATATTAAACTGTTTAATCACCATAACTCTAAGAAGTAGTACTGTCATCTCTATTTGACAAAGAGAAAGTTTAAATAACTTTCCCAAGATCACACAGCACAGCTGAGTTATGAACACAGGCACTCTGTCTTCACAGTCCATGCAAGAATACTTAGGAATTTAAAATATAATGGCAGAAATGGAAAAAAACATTACTAGAGGGGTTGAAATATAAAGTTGAGGCAATATTTTAGAAATAGATATATTTCTAAAAGAGATCAGAAATAGAAAAGCAAATATAAGAAACCCAGCAAATTCAACATCCAACTAATAATAGTCTCAGAAAATAAGAACAGAGAAAACAGAGAGGAAGAAGGCATTTTTAAAAACATTCAAGAACATTTTCAGAATAGCAGAACAGAATTTCTATATTGAAAGGGCTTATAGCCTACCCAGCACAAGAAATGAAATATAATTACTATCAAGACACATTGAAATTTCAAGGCAGCCCATATAAACAAGTCCTAAAAGCTTTCTTAGGGGCAATATAACAGATCTTATTTAAAAGATTGCAAAAACAATGGTATCCGATTTTTTAATGGCAGCAGTGAAAGCTAGAAGACAAAAATGCTGTCAAAATCTCAGAAGAAAGTGTGTTCCATATTAGAATTACATACCCCGCCAAATTATCAGTCAAATGTGAGATAGAATAACGACATTTTAAGATATATAAGGTCTCAAAACTTTACCTTTCACATACTCTTTTTCTCAGGAAGCTCATGAGGATATTATCCAAGGAAACAAAACCAAAAAGAGGAAAACATGGGAACCAGGAAACAGAAAACCCCAAAGATGATGGTAATGGAAGGTTCCAAATAATAGCTGTGCAGTGGCCTGCGGAGCAACTCATCCATACATGAACAGGAGGGTAAAGGGTTCTAGTCTACTAGAACAAAAAATAAAAGTAACTGGTAGGTTACTTGGTATGTTTCACTAAACTGAGAGGAATGTTAACGTTTTTAAAGAGTTTGAAGAAATAATTCATAATAGTTACATGGAAAGCTAAATTTTTAAAAGAGAAGCAATTATTAACTGCAAGAAAAATCAAAAGTGCTATTAATTTTTTTCACCTGTAAACAATAATTATACTATCACAATAAAGCAAGTGCTGAAATTAAATTTTTCAAGAGCTTTGAAGCAGGTATAATGAAAGGATGGGAAAGTGGAAGAGATGTCACAGGAAACCTCAGTCCTCATCTTCCAAAGCAGAAAGTAATAAATAATGTTTACAACTGAAAATTCAAGATACTAAAATGCAAACTTTTCATTTGAAAATATGAAGGTAAATAACAAAAGAAACACTGAAAATAGCTGAAGTGGTTATCTCTGGGAAAGGGGACTTCAAAATAGGAGGAGAGGTTAGAGCAAGAAAATTAGTATATTCCATTATACATCTTATACAATGTGATTTTTTTCTCTTCTTTTTCCCCTTCTTTCAGTTTGTTATACTATGCACAAGCATTGTTTTGATAATAAAAATTAAACATAAATGCCTTGAAAGGGATTTGGCACGTAGTATGTGCTCAATGAATATTTGATACTGATGTTTTTGCTACTGTGATCTTTGTTAAATCTGCAACACGAAAGTGAGAATCAATTCATATTCTGCAAGACAACCCTAAGATAGGTTCTTTTATACCTCTCTATTTCTCCATTCAAAGAAAAAAATACTTAGTGAATCAAACTCTCTATGAGGTATGTGTAAACCTTAAAATGTGCTAAAAATATTGAAAGTAAATTATCTAAAAACATACTTGAATGTTTTCATTAAGATGTGCTATGATCTGAATGTTTGTGTTTCACCACCACCCACCAAAAAAATTCATACATTGAAACCTAATCTTCCATGTGATAGTATTAGAAGGTGATGGCCTTTGGAAGGTAATTAGGTTATGAGGAAACTGCCCTCATGAATGTGATTAGGGCCATTATGAAAGAGACTTCAGAGAGTTAGCTAGCCCCTTCCACCGTGTAAGGATGCAGCAAGATGGTACTACTACCTATGAACCACAAAGTGGCCCTCACCAGACACCAAATCTGCTAGTATCTTGATCTTGGATTTCCCAGCCTCCAGAACTGCGAGCAACAAACTTCTGTTGCTTGTAAGCCACCCAACTGATGGTACTTTTGTTATAACAGCCCAAACAAATTAAGACAAGCAAAAAGAAAGTTTAGCTAAAGGTGTCTCCTATTAAGTTGTCCCTAGAAAGCTTCAGATCTTATCTCTCCATTTATCATTCTCTATTTAGTTATTCATTCAAAAAATGCTGAACGCCTACTATGTGCCAGACACTATTGTAGCAAAGAATCAAGTAAGAGAAATTTTCCTACCTTCAAGGAACTTAAATTTTATTTGGAAAGGCAGAAAGAGATTTTGAAAACAGAGACAACAGGATTTGTAGACAGATTTTATGTGTAAGGGAAAAAAAAAAGGAATTAAAACTGCTTTTAAAATTATTGCCCTAAGCAAATGCAAGTATGAGTTGTCCTCAATCGATACAGGGAAAGCTGGGAAGGAGCAGCTTTTGGTAGAAAGATCAGAGTTAAGCTTTGGATTTAATATTGAGATGCCTATTGCAAATTCAAATAGAGATGTCAAGTAGGCAGTTGGATATACAAATCCAAAGTTAAAAGAACAGGTCTTCTCTGGAGATAAGATGTTTTAATCATTGACATATAAGTCAGGGTTCAGCACAGAACAGAAAAAACACTCAAAGTATTTGAGGCAAACCTTACAAATTTGTTGGACATGCTGAAAGAACAAAATTCAGAGAACACCACTAGATTTTCTAAAGTCCCTCCATTACATCTGTAATCCAGAAGGCAAGAAACTGCTAACACTACCATCCTTACATGCCTCACATCCATGAATTGGCAAGGAGACATGAAATGTGTAGCCAGCTGCTGGAAATGGAAATGCTCATGTCTGTTGGAATTTGTATGTCAGGTAGAACTGCCACGGGAAAATGGCTTCAGTGTCCTTTTTGTCTTTCACTTCTCATTTGAGTACTTCTTATTAGCAAAGCCTAAATTGTATTCATAGTTCAAGCTGCAAAAGAGTCTTGAAAGTATAGTTTTTAGTCTTCAAGCACCTAAAATACAGGGGTGGGGGGTGGGATATAAAGGCAGTCATATGGATGCCAAAGGACAACAGACAATATCTAGCATAATAAGACTGAGTGGGGGTCACCCAGGAAATGGATAGAGGAGAACCAAAGATTGAGCCGTGTATCATTCCAGCATTAAGCGAATGGGAGGTAAAAGAAAACTGACAAATGGTCTATGAGGTAGTGGAATACCAGAATAGTATCTTTTCTCTGGAAGCCAAATGAGTGACGAGCAACGCAATAGCTTCAGATACTATGCGTGTTCTATTTTTCATTTTAAAAAAGTATTATTATTGTTAAGAAAAAGATACAAAGAGTAAATATCCTTGAAATTCTACTATTCAGGTAGAAGTAATCACAAAACATCTGAAAAACTACTCCCTATTAGGTATAAGTATTTATATAATAATAGTTCTGTACTCATATACTTACTTGCTATTATCTATTTACAATTAAATAGAAGTGAATTATAAAATTTAATATGACTTTATAATCTACTTTTATCAGCCAATGTAACATGGCCATGTGTTCATGGTCAATAGACGTATATTCACATCATTTTTTATTACAGGATGCATTGTACAAGCATACTATATTTATATTAATATAACCATTCCCCTATTGATGAATATTCAGGTTGTTCCAGTATTTCAACATTATATGCAATATCGCAATGAGCATCCTTGTTAATATGATATAAAATTTTTTATATCCAAAGCTTCTTTTCATCAAATTAAATATTTGAGGGTAGAGTGAATCCATTATATTCAGAAATGGTCACGCAGCTGCAAAGCCTAAGAAAAGAAAATAATTTGGAATGAGATGGTGTTATTGTAAAATCTAGCTCCTGGTCTTGGTGTCTTGAAGTTGAATAAATAAAATGTCTTCTTATGTACTTCATATCAAGTTACAAGGGTCTAAAATTTGCTAAATAAACCAGCACGGATGCCCTTTTGAACTTATTATGCTGTTTATCAACCTACAGTACTATATTTTTAAAACACTTAGAAAATCATTTTCAGTAAGTTTCAACAACATCCTAATTTGATAGTTAAATCAGTCATCAATGCTCTGTAGATATAAAATTAAAATATTTAAAAAGAGTATAATTCCTACTGCTTGATTTTCAATGTCCACCAACTCTGAGTTGAGTCTTACAGGCAGCGAGAAGAAAATAAAAACTCATATTGTGCTTTACTTAACCATTTGGGCAGGCAGACTCAAAAAGCTTATAATCGTTCTTGTACTGTGTTTATCATCCTCCAACAAACTATTTCACTAACAAAAAATTTATTGGGCATAGGGTGACTTGATATCTCTCCCTCTCTGTGTATAATATTAGCTACACTGTGTAGATAAACATGAGTATAAGTGTGAGTGTGAGTGTGAGCCTCTATAAATAGATACCCACACAGTCTCTGGAGGAAGTGCACTATATAGAGAAAGTGTGAGGTGTTATTGGTATGTAAAATAGATCTTAAAATTGTGAAGCAAATTATATCATAAGAACACTAGGCACCAAATGGAAAACAAACATAAACAAATAAGCTTTAAATCATTCATTTCTGTTTCCAAGAATATTAAATCTAAGTCTAAAGCCTTCTTATTTCCTTCCCCTTTTTGTAGGCTGTCCTTCCTTGTCTACATTTCTTGATATATGTTGGCTTCTTCAAACATTGCACAGCCATAAAAATCTCAAGGAAACATTTCACCACTTGACAGACCATTCTGAACTTGGCTGGCTCCAAGAGCCATGGGTGCCATCTGTTTACTACAACTCCTTAGGCATCCAGAGGGCTCTTTTTCCTCTACAGAAATGGTATCAAGGGCTCTGAAACAAAAGCTGTTACTCTTGGGCCTCCCTAAACAGCCAAGACTCCCAAGGACCTTCAAGTTCCCAGGGCCATCAATGGGACTTTTTAAGAATCTGTCAGCTATTAGTGGAGAAGGAGATGAGGATCAAACAAGAAGGCATAAATAGTTGCCCCTCATTGAACCCTTAAGTCAGGTTCTTCAAAAACCTGATTCTGATACGAATTTTGGTGCAGGAAGCTTATTGGGGTGTCTTTTAGAGATCAACAGCTGTGGAGACATGAAAGAAGAAGAACATGGAAGTGGGAGAACTTGGGTTTTGATGCAGCTGCAACAGAGGCCTCAGCCTATCCCACAGGGAGCTCTGGGGCCACAGTGGCTCTTCAGAGTTCTCCTTCATGGAGGCAAGGGATTCTTGCCTTAGTTCCCTTACAAACCAGTCATTGGATGAAGGCTGCCCCCTAGAAAGGGGTGTAACCTGGAGTGGGGAGCTCTCTTTGGCTGAGGACAATTCCTGAGCAGAGCCTTAGCTGAAGGCCAGCAGCACCCATATCCCCTAGCTGCAGACGACTGAGTGCCCACACCCTAAAAGGAGACATGGGTAGTGCACTAAGACATCCACTACACTATCCCACCCTCAGGAGTTTCCTGATGCCCCAGAAAGCCACTTCTATAGCAGGACCTGAAGAAGTGACCACCATCTTTAGACATGGAAGAATAGTAGGAAGGCAGTTATTATAGAGCAGAGGTCCCTTTTGGCCCAGGGACAGGCTTTATGGAAGACAATTTTTCCACACATGGGGATCAGAGGAATAGTTTCAGGATGACACTGTTCTACCTCAGATCATCAGGCCTTAGATTCTCATGGGGAGCACACATCCTACATCCTTCACATGTGCAGGTCATAACAGAGTTCACAGTCCTATGAGAATCTAATGCCACTGCTGATCTAGCAGGAGGTGAAGCTCGGGCAGTAATGATCACTTACCCTCTGCTCACTTCCTGCTGTGTCTCCAGGTTTCTAATAAGCCACAGATCAGTACCATGGCCCAGGGGTTAGGGACCCCTATTGTAGAGGAACCACCAAGTTTCAGAATTTCCCAAATGCAGAGCCTCAGCAACCACAGACACAGTTACCATGAAAACAGCTGCAGCAGGTTTTAAAATGTTTTAAGTAACATCATGAGGTCTGTGGTGAGAGTGCTCCAGATGAATAGAATTTTCCTTGGAGACATGAAATTTTCCTTGGGGAGCTTATACCAGGATATAATCAGCATCATTTATACATGAAATTTCCTTAAATGTCTACAAAGGTATTCTGTCCATATCCTTGAGCCCATATCTAATATCACAGACAGTATCCATACGTGTCAACAGTTTCCTGCATCTTTCTACTTGAAAGTGCTCCCTGGCCCCTGGAATGCTGGGAAGATTGGAAGAGCTGGGGATTTAATACCCAAGAAGAGACCCAAGGATGGAAGTTGGTCTTCTCACCTCTTGGTGACACAATTCCAAAACTTGTCCTGCACGGAGGTCTTCTGTTGTCTATGATTTCAATCTTCCCATAATACACCATTTGCTAGCTCTCCTTTCTTCCTTGATTCTCCCACTCTCTCCCTGGTTCCTAGGATTACCTCCTAATAAATGACCTACAACCAAATGTTTGTCTCCACGTCGCTTTGGAGAGAACCCAACCTAAGGGGATAAATGAAAGTTATTTTCTTCCTCAATGATCACGATTATTATGACGAAGTGTGACGAAGTGTCTCGAAGTAGGGTGTAACTACATTCCTGCTGGGAAATGCTTTTGCCATCTTTACCTTCTCCAAAAATTCTAGAGAGTAAATTCTCTCTGGGATCATCTTTTTCTGGCCCTTTACATGTAGAAAAGAATAGATGGATGAGTGGATAGATAATGGATAAAGGATAGATGGATGGATGGATACATAGATAGAAGATAGATAGACAGATAGATAGATAGATAGATAGATAGATAGACAGATAGATAGATAGATAGATAGATAGATGATGTAGTCTCATGTTTTTATAACTATTCTTGCCCATGTAAAGATTTCACGGGTACCCATGAAATAGATATTGATAGACACTACCAGTTAAGGAGAAGAAGGTCTATAAAATTTCTCCTCAGAGAAAATTCTAGCAATATCATATCTTTTATTTTGGCTGGCTGCCATCCATCCCCCACCTTCTGTGTTTGGCATCTTGGATTCCATTTAAGGAAGCAGCCCTACCCACACTCAGCCCTTGTAACCACACTGGAGCTGAGCATCATGAACCACAACTCTGCAGTTCATCCACAAACACAGGCTCTGAAACATCTCTCACCTTTTGGAGCCTCCTTCTCTGCCCCATGGCTTCCTGTTGCACTTAAAATAAAACTCCGACTCTTTCCTTGATCTGAAAGTTTATGCGTGATCTGGATCCTACCTATTTCTCTGACCTCATTGACATACCTCTTCCCCCAGCTCACTCCAGCTGTCTCTTCTCACTCTTGCCAAGTTCATCCCTGCCTTAGGTTTTATCTGGAGAACTCCTTTCCCAAATTTTGTTTGCCTTAAGGCTCCTTATTGTCATTCAGTTCTCAGACCAAATGTTACCTGGTCAGGGAGGGGTTCCCTGACCACCTAATCTAAGGTAGCCAATCTCTAGTCACCACCACATAACCCTCTCTTATTTTAATCAGAGCCCAGGACAATATGGAATTATCTTTTGATTGGTTTACTCATTTAAGTCTGATGCCCCTATGAAAATATAAGCTCCATGAAGCATGGATTATATCATTCCTGTTCACTTTATTATTCTCAGCACTTAGGATGGTACCTAAAACATAATAGGTATTCAATAAAAATATTTTAAATAATAAATGAATCAATGAAATATTTTCTGCTTATATATACATAGAAAACACAGGCTTTCAGAAAAAAATATAAAACCTCTACTCCAAAAAACATTTGTTATTGTTTTTAAAGCACCCTAAAAATCTTTAAAACCTAAAAGCAAAAGGATTATATAAATATGGAATATAGCAATCATTAGTATGACCATTGGTTATCAGGTTTCAATTGTTATTCCAGATTGTCTACAACTGTAAGATCTGAAATTCTTCCCGATTCCAAACTTCCTTAATACCATGAATTTCATTATGCCAGACTGAGTTATTTGTAGCTCCACAGTGTTAAAGTAATAACAGGCTAGTTAATAAAATAATGTAATGACAATGATAACAAGAAGTTGACGTCACTCTTTTCTTGGATTTACAGAGGTCCTCTAGATGGGAGACTGAAAGGCAGTTGATTTCTGAGTCAGGCAAAGAAGTCCGTCATAGTTATGGATACTTCAAGTCAAATCAGAAAAATGTGCCATCCACGGGTACCCATGAAATAGATATTGATAGACACTACCAGTTAAGGAGAAGAAATGAACAGGTGTGCCAGCAAGGATATGTGACTGTGTTGTCTTTCCAGGACAAAAAGGAGTGAAGCCTGAAAGATTTAGCCCTTCAGAGTGACAACTTTGAGAGCTTGCAGTGATTTATTTGACAAGGAAAAGGAGGGTGACTCCCCTCCTCTACAGAATCAGCTCCTTGATTATAAACACTCAAAACTTTCTGGTTAAAAATGCATTTTCCCTCTTGCCTATACATTTCTGACGCCTGCTTTATTATTTCCAATTAGGAAATGCTATTTAATTCCATCCACAGCTTGGCGACCTTTGTGTGGCTTCCCCATTTAGGAAATTTACAAGTAAATCACCAAGAAGTATGTACACATACACTTATAAAATATACATGTGCTTGTAAATGAAAATGCACCAAACGGAAAAAAAAAAAAAAAGCTACGTGCACTGCAAAAACCAGGCATATGTGCATGAGAGGTGGGAGGCAGGTGTTTGGGAAATCTTCACACCATCCCAATATTTTTCTAATGGTTTCCATTTTCAATGCAAGGGAGAATTCAGAAAATATTAGCCACTGTGGTGTGATCTGAGCAGTGACATGTAGCTGGCAACGTTGTGGGTGGGATCCCCCCCTTTTTTCCTCTAACAAAGAAATAGGGTGAGTTTATTAAAGCATAAATGCCATTTCCATCCTGCAATGTTAACTGTGTGGCTGAGATCCCTGAGGTACAGAGGCAGTCAAAGCAAACAGCTGTGCCACCTACTTGCAACAGTTGTACGCCCACCACACGGCACCGAGGGGAGGAGCAGGTCAAAGAGAGCCATAAAGAGGATGGGGAACCTCGCTTAGCTAGCGCCACGTTAGCCCGAGGGAAAATCCTGCCCTTCAGAGGGTAGGTATTGTGTGTGTGGCTCAGAGCACCGAGCATTTTCTTGCAACTTATCTCCTAGAAACTACCTACTGCATTTTTATATTCTACAGTCACATAGACCAAAACAGTGTTTAGCAAATTAACAGAAAGCTAAATAAAAGACCTATCAACCAACCTAGCAGGCAGCTTGTCGATGATCCTGAGTGGGGGGTGGCAGTAACTGTTTTGATGGCAAGTGGTTGCTTCACCATCCAAGTCTCTTTCTGGGGTTTGGGAAGAACCGGAGCTCTGGCCAAGCTGTTATTAGGTTATCATTGCAGAGCCTAAGGGTGGCCCCATGCCTGCCTGTATCAACAAAGGGTGCAGTGAAAGAGCTCATACAGAAGGAAACTGGGCACCACTTTGCAAACGTTCCAGGGCAAAGAGCTCTGCTCTCTCTCTCAGCTTCTTCCCCAGCCTGTGAGAGGCTGTGGTGGTGTTCTCTGTGAAAGACGGTGGAGAGAACACTACCACACATCCCAACACCTCAGGGCAACCTTCCTCTCAACCTTTTCTGTGCATAAGGGGAATCTGATCTTTCTCCCTTCTGTGAAACTCTCTTCTACCTTGATTCCCTGGACACCATTCTCTCCTCCTTTCCCTTATTCACCTTCACAACTTTCTTTCTCAACATGGCTGCTCTCAGACATTGGTGCTGTTCCAGTTTCTTTATTATGTCCTCTTCCCACTTGATAACACTTTTCATGGGCAATTCCCTTCTCCTCCATGAATTACACTTCCATCATTATCCTAACGACTCCAAATCTTGTATTTATTTGCCCAATGTTGCTCTGACCTCTAGACCCATATATACAGCTGCTTAGTAAATATCGCTACTGGACAGTAGAGGCCACAGAATTTCTATAACAGAGAGGTTTAGAAACAGCACTGTAAAGGGAAGGGGTGGGCTGGGCTTGTCTTGAAACTATCTTTGCATACCATAAAAATTTTTTTTTAATCTATAACTGTATATATCATTAGGGTAGCCAACTAGAAGGCTAACTGAAACTATCGGGAGGCTGTGACCCACAAGCTACCCTCTGGTACCACCACTGACATTTGGATATCCCATATATAGGTTGAGTATTCTTTATCTGAAATGCTTGGGACCAGACGTGTTTTAGATTTCAGATATTTTCAGACTTTGTAATATCTGCATTATACTCACTAGTTCAGTATCCCTAATCTGAAAATCTGAAATCCATGAGTATTTCCTTTGAGCATCATGTTGGTGCTCAAAAGTTTCAGATTTTGGTGCATTTTTCACATTTTGGATTTTCAGGTGAGGGATACTCAACCTGTATATCCAAAAGTCAATACAAACAAATCCAAATCCCTCATTCCATTTCCTCTGCCCCAGGAAATAGTCCCTTCATTTACCTGATCATCCAAACTCCAAAATGGGCATATTTTTTTTGTTTCTGAGTATCTTCCCAACACCCTCTCTCCAACATTTTACCCTGGGCCATGAATTCTGTGGCCAACCTCAGTCCTTTTTTCAGGGCCCTGCCCACCTAACCCAGCCTTCAATCTTCAGGCGCTTGGCCCTGGGTCTGTCCTTGGCTGGCAACTAACTGGGCTTTTGGTCCAAATCAGAAAATTATCCTGAACCACAATGATTCCTTTCATATGAATTTTTTTTCAGACAGTGTCTCACTTTGTTGCCCAGGCTAGAATGCAGAGTGCAATGGCACAGTCTCAACTCACTGCAACCTCCGCCTCCCCGGTTCAAGCAATTCTCCTGCCTCAGCCTCCTGAATAGCTGGGATTACAGGCACACACCACCACGTCTGGATAATTTTTGTACTTTCAGTGGAGACAGAGTTTCACCATGTTGGCCAGGCTAGTCTCGAACTCCTGACCTCAAGTGATCTACCTGCCTTGGCCTCCCAAAGTGCTAGGATTACAGGCGTGAGACACTGCACCCATCCTGACTCCTTTCTTTTGATCTTAAGCATTATCACTGCCCAGAGAATTTTGCTACTGTGTCCTGCTCATTAGATCAAATGTTCTTGGGTACCGATCTTAATCTAGAACAAGCCTCATTCTAGACACTGTCAAATGAACTGCTGACCAGCCCCTTCAAGGGCCACCTCTACAGATATGTCCATCCAAGCTTTTTTTCCTTTCATATTGGCACCCAGTGAAGTCCCAGTATGTTCCTCAGCCAAGCCAGCCTTTCAGAGTTTTAACAGGCAGTATTAGTCAGGATAGGACAGGCTGTCCTGCCATAACAAAAATTTAACACAACAGACTTGATTCTTGCTCATGTCAGAGCCTGAAGTAGATGAGATAGTAGTTGTCCTGCATAACACTTTTTTCAGATGGCAAACTGGGGATCCAAGGTGCCTCCACTTCTTAATTCTATTATCTGAAATACTTGTTCTCCAAAATTGCCACGGCAGGAAAGGTGAAAGCATGGAGAAGGTATATCCCCTCTTAACTGCCTCAGGTCAGAATTGACATGGCATTTCTATATACATTCTATTGTTAAGAATTAGCTACATGACCCACCTATCTGCATTGGGGCTGGGAAGTATGGAAGACTTGGATGTTTGTTGAGCTCTAATGAAGATTATTTCTGATATGGTTCAGCCCACCCAAATCTCATCTTGAATTGTAGCTCCCATAATTCTCATGTGTTGTGTTGCAGGAGGGACCCAGTGGGAGATAACTGAATCGTGGGGGCGGTTTCCCCCATCCTGTTCTTGTTGTAGTGAATAAGCCTCAGGAGATCGGATGTTTTTATAAACGGAAACCCCTTCACCTGATTCTCTCATTGCACTCTTGCTTGCTACCAAGTAAGACACGCCTTTCACCTTCTGCCATGATTGTGAGGCCTCCCCAGCCGCATGGAACTGTGAGTCCATTAAACCTCTCTTTCTTTATAAATTACTCAGTCTTGGGTATGTCTTTATCAGCAGCATGAAAACAGACTAATACAATTTCATAATTATTTCAAGAAGCTAAATATTATCTGCAGGGTCTGAAAGAGATAAAAAACCAACTTAGGTTGATCTAAGAGTCATAGTCATCTATATCATAACAGTTGGACAAGTAAAACAGAAGGCTGATTTAAGGATACCTCCACATGAAACTCAGGCTTGGAAACTACTTAGAAGGCTAACTGACATATAGAGAGTCTGCTTCAGTAGATGTTCCCTGATAATGAAATGATGCCTTGTTTATATTTAGGGTGAGACTGAGTAATTGATGGCTGTCTGACAAAGCAGCAGAAACCACACAGACATTCAGAAAAGTTCATTAAAAATACACGCTTAAATATACCAAAATTACTTGTGACTCTTTTCCCGCCTGCAACATAATTAAATAAAGCTTTATCTAACCATTTTACTTGTATGCATTAGGAACTCCAACCAGTGCTCTCTTCTTCCCAAGACTTTAATAAGCCCTTATCTGTTTGTTCTAATTGAGTTTTCTCATACTGCCACATGGGCAATAGCTAAAAGAGATGAGAAGTCAGATCTGATATGCCTATGGAATGGTGCTAGCGTTCCAAAAGATTTCTGAGTAACCTCAGATCTTTGGGGCCTCAGATTCAACATCAGAGGTTTGAAAATATCATGCCTTCGTACTAGGTGATCACACATACACACACACACACACACACACACACACACACACACACACAAACCTGAAATACTCGTAAGGGCCAGATGACTCCATGAATGAGTGGAACAGCCTAGGTGGAAAGCACATACACCATCAAGATCTGCTTAATTGTAGTGAACAGCAGTGCTTCTCAAATGTAAGCATGCATCAGAATCACCTGGGGGGGGCGGAGCTTATTAAAGACTGCTGGACCCTACCCCCAGGGTTTCTGACAAGTTCCTAGTTGATGCTGATGCTGCTGGTTTAGAAACTATGGTTTGGGAACAATTGGTTGAGAAGAAGGTGGGCTCACAGTATTGTCAAATCTTTCACTTTTTCAAGATAAACCGAAAATCTGGATATGTGAAATCTCCCCATTTGTAAAATCTTGGCAACAAGTTCAAAATTATGTTTAAAACACTGTAAGGCAGAGTATCTAGGCTAGATTTTGCCCTTCATCTGCCTGTTCACAACTCTACCATAAGCCTTTGATCAAGGAATCACACACACACACACACACACACACACACACACACATCTTTGTATGGGAAGGTGACATCTTTAATTTAGCACCCAGATTTCGAGAACATACCAGCCAGGCAGAGGAGCCAAATAATTTTAGTAATACATGAACAAACAGATATTGATGTCCCTCATTCTTCCTTCTTATCCAACAGGTGACTTTGTCCCCTGTCACCCTAAAAGCTGCATCTGCCTTGAAGCGGAGTACAACCCTTATAATTATATTAGCCTAACATTCCCAAAGTAAGCCTCATAAGCCCTTTTAAATGTTGCCAAAGAAAACGATATACTTAAAAGACATAGATCTTATTTGAACCAATTTTTTAAACTAGGAACTCCAGGAATTTCCACCTAACATATCTTATGCACGGGTTTCTATAACGGCTAAGTTCTGTGTAATTTCACAGGCAACAATTGTGCACTCTGAATGTGCCAGATGCTGTGTGAGCATTGATGGTGCAGGGATGTACAGCCCCTGACAGCTCCGTCTGGCTCTGGGTTCCACGGCATCCAGACTTGGAAAGGTAGGAGGGCAAGGAGCAGAGAAAAGGGATGTATGCAGACATAAATCCCGGCTTCATTTGTTTTATATGCAATTGGGGTTCCACTAAAGAACTTATTGGGAATAAAAAGGTCTCTCTTGGTAAAAATTTGTCCACTCATTTAGACAATGATTAAACACATTAAATATTACTTTTGTTCCTTCACTTAGATGGATCCAAACTCTCTGGACCATTCAGTTCCCTTCAGAATGGTTTAAACTTTGAAGTCTAAACCTTGAAAAATAATTGTTCCCAGTGTGGAAAATCCTGGGCTATAATTCTGACTGTTCTTACCAGACTATATAAAAATAGAACAAAATTATTTTCATTCCATTTGGAAGATGGAGAACACAAAATTGTGATAGGCACATCTAGCTTGATGCTAACAGGATATATATGAATACACTCGCTCCATGTAGAAAGTTCAAACAGGTAATACGTGTAATATGCATTTGGAGTGTCTGCTTCAAGTAGTCCCAGATTACCCTTGCACAGGATTCCTAACTCCTATATCTATTCTTGTGCTTAGCTTAGGAGGAAAATTTGCCATATTACACATCTAAAAACATGTTGTGGCAAAATTTTAATGAGTGAAAATGCTGTGTTGTCTTTTTTTTTTTTTTTTGAGACAGAGTCTTGCTCTGTCACCCAGACTGCAGTGCAGTGGCACAATCTCGGCTTACCACAACCTCCACCTCCCAGGTTCAAGCAATTCTCTTGCCTCAGCCTCCAGAGTAGCTAGGATTACAGGTGCCCACCACCACACCTGGCTAATTTTTGTATTTTTTGTAGAGACATGGTTTCACCATGTTGGCCAGGCTGGTCTCGAACTCCTAACTTCAAGTGATCTGCCTGCCTCAGCCTCCCAAAGTGCTGGGATTACAGGCGTGAGCCATCGTGCCCGGCCTGTCTTGTCTTTTAAAAAGGGATTTTGATTAGTTCAATCTGAATTGTCAAGTCCTAAATTACATTGCTCTTTTTCATCTATTAAAAGATATCATTTCAGTATAATGTCAGTTTTTATTTATTCTTTCTTCTAGATAAAACAACGGAGACTGAAGAAAAGGCAACTGTGGTAAGATTACGGAATTTACATTCACAACCAAGTATCCTTATTACCTCTGCCTCAACATGTCTACACCCTTGTTTTAAGCAGAGAAATCTGACCTTCATTGAAGGAACTCTGCGGAAGAGCACTGCAAGCAAGTTCTTTAAAACCGAGAATCAAGTGAATGAGTGAAGGGGAAACTGAGTCAGCAAGTGTAGAGTTCAAGTGTAGAATGTCTGAGAATAAATGAGCTGTCAGCCCTTTATATTTTTCAATATCTTGTCCCCAGAGACCAGCTGCTTTGTACAGGTGGAACTGTCTCTCGATGCAGCCCTCCCTCTTGGGCTTGGGGCAAAGAACACCCCCACCCTCCACCCCTGGAAATATGCTTTAGGAGGTGAGCTCCTAACTGAAGGAAGAACCAAAAGATTGGAAGAGGGATGACTTTGGAAAGCTACAGTCGGAGGAATGAAGTTTCCTTAGGTTTGGAGGAGACATTGTATGAGTCACTGTAGCTGTTTCGATTGACTACAACTTGGAGGAGAAAACAGTGTCTATTGTCATCAGAAGATGTCCAGGGAGAAAAATCATAATTTGTAATGAATCTTTAACCTATTTAAAGTAATTAAAGATCTACTCCATATGTGAGAGCCAGGCCTTTGTCTCTTTACTCTCCTAATTAGTCCCTTCACTGCCTGGTGCTGGCTTTACCTACGGCAGATTTTGTTCTTCTCCTCTGCCTTTTTGATCACTGCAATACTCATGATGCCTCCTAGAATTTGCTTCCCCGAAATGATGAAAGGGTGTTGCTTTTGGCACACCTCCAATTGTCTCCTTGCTTCAAATCAGTTCCTTTTTTCTTCCCTTCAAACTCCTACCCCCAACTCCTCTTTTGATGAGTCAGCTAACATCTCCCCCCACATGGCTGTTAAACCTCCACCTTCTTAGATGTAGGAGAATACACTTAGACAGGTAAGATACTGATGGCATTTTAAGGCAAGAACTGAAACAGATCAAGAAAATACATGTCAATTTGGCAATTTCAAAATATCAAAATATAAAAGGCACACACCTCCCCTTTGATTCAGCAATCTCACTTCTAAGAATTTATCCTACAGATAGAATCACAATGTGCTCAGAGACGTATGTATAATATATTGCAGCATCTTGGCAATCTCAAAATTGGAAACAAGTAAAATGTCTATTACTAGGGGACTCTTTAGTTAAACTCTATTACTACAATACAGTGGAAATTTATGCAACCATTAAAAAGACTGGGGCTGCTCTCTCTGAAATAAGTTGGGATGATCTTTGGGACATGTGGTCAAATGAGAAAAGCAAGGAGTGGAGCAGTATGTAAATAATAATAATTGTTATTTAAAAATAAAAGGAGAAATATTATACATATGTATGTTCAAAGAATATCTCAGTAAGAATACAAAAGAAAAGTTTGTATTTCCCAGGGTTGTTCTCTGGGAAATAGGAGCAGAAGGCTAGGGTGGAAAGTGGGAAAGAGACTTCCATTTCACTTTTTAAACTATTTGAATTTGTGAGTAAATCACTTCCACAAAAGCAAATACATTAATTGACAAGTAAATAACTAATTAACATGACCCACAGAAAGCAGCATCATAACTAAAGATTTTCTCACAATAGTGGAGCCAAGATTTGATTGACCTCTGTCAGTCTAATTCTCCGCATAACACTTTCAGTGTTTCTGATAAAATCCTTCAACTGACTGCAACAAGTGTATACTGAGCTAGGAGTATCCTTAACATCAGTAAATGTCTGACATGCTAAGAATAGAGAATCTCAATCTGTACTCCCTAAAAATCACAGCCTGAGATTGGGTGCTTTATTTGGAAGGTATAGTCCCAGGATAGGGAGAGTGAGGGAAAAGGGAAGTGAGGCAGAGGAAGTTGGAAGAAATCCCAGATGATATATTACTGTGTGGGCCACAGCTTCAAGAGAAGCCTTGAAAAGGACACTGCTGGTTGCCTGGTAGATAAAGGACATATTCAGACAGGCAGTGCAGAGAAACCATTCTCAGAAAGCCCATCAGGGAGAGGAAAGAGAGGGAATTTATCTGCTCACCTCCCTCCTGTCTCCATCTCCATTGTTCAAAGTTTGAGCCACAGGGAGTTAATGCCCCTGCACTCTGAGCCAAATCATCTGGCCCCTTCAGTAGCCACTCAGGAAGCCAGATCTTGCTCGGCATTTACTCCACATCCAGAAGTGGTGGGAGGAGTCAGAGAGACTGGGCCAACAGCCTTCAGCCTCAGGCAATAGGACCCTATAGGCCCACAGGGAGTCTGGTAGCTATGGCAGCAGCTGGGACAGAGCAAGTGAGTTGGGGTACAGCAGGCAGATGAAGCCAAATGAATCTGAGGAAAACAGTGAGATGTGTCTGCTACAAGGAGCAAGAAAGAAACTTTTTTTGCCCCCAAAAAGAGT
The DNA here is from genome assembly GCF_048565385.1 of Saimiri boliviensis. NCBI lineage: Eukaryota > Metazoa > Chordata > Mammalia > Primates > Cebidae > Saimiri > Saimiri boliviensis. Next base: position 34,157,652 of record NC_133457.1, on the reverse strand, counting down.
TGCCTAAAGAAAGAAACTGACACATTTCAAAAAGTGAAAGTATCAAAAACTTTTAAAGAGATTGGGTCCCTATCAGTTAGCTTTCAGTGAATCACAAATCACTCTGAAATTAATTGAGGGGCTTAAAACAAGACCATTTTATTACTGGTCACAAGTCTGTGTATTATTGGGGTCTGAGTGAACTAGAACAGCCTCTCTCTAATGTTTGGAGGTAGGAATGGTTGTCAATCAGTGTTGGCTGTCGGCTGAGGAATTTCTCACCTTCCAGTAGGCAGGTGAGCCAGACTTTTTCACATGGTGGTGATTACAGAGGAAAGTTCCCAGGGGTAGCAAGAAAGGGCAAAACACACCGCACTGGTTCTTTTCATGTCTTCCCTTGCTGATGTCCCACTGGGAAAAGCAAGTTACATGGCCAATATGCAATTTCAGGGACGAGAAGACAGAATTCTTCTCTTGGATAGAAGTGGCAAAGTTATTTTGCAAAAGGGTATGCATAGAGGGGCAGGAGGAATTTGTGGCCATTTTGCAATTTACCACAATCTACCAAACACCCTGATCACTAGAACTATTTTCTTCATCAATACTTTCCTAAGCAGGAATGAAGAAGATAGTTTTCTGATCGCCTTTAGCACTGGCAGGTTAATTTCCTTATTTATCCACACTGACTATTTGGGGTGTTTTCACAAAGAGACAGGAATCCTAAAGATAGCAGGCAGCTCTCACCCTTCTTCACAAGACCTTGAAAATTCACAATTCAGTCATTCAACCAGATGTTCACAACGCATGACCTCATGTTGAACTCCTTAGCAATAAAGAGTTTACAGGATGATTATTTACATCAGTATTATTACTTATGCTCATTCTTACTGATGGAATAACTAACATTCTGGCAATTTGCACAGAATTTTACGAGAATCTATTGCAGTCAACCTAAAATGACTAAAATGCCATAGCTACTAAGAGCACTGCTCCTTTTCATTCTATTAAGAGAAAATAAGAATCTTTTTGATGCTCAATAGCTAGGCGAATACCTCAAGGTTTACCATCACCTTGAGAAGATTTGGTAAGGTTAACACACGAAACAAAATCATTTCTTCTAGGCACTAATTTCTTTTCAATCCAGGTAAACTGCTCCCAATTGCTTAAGCCACGGCTTCATGGTTTGAGAAGTCAGGCATCCTATAATGTGGTTCACTAAATCACAGAAGATATGTCTCACTCTTAAGTACCTTATTACTCTTAACCTTAAAAAAAACCTGTTAAATAATTATTTTAAATAATCATTTATTCTTAATTGCTATAATTGAAATGATACAAAATTTAAAACACAATTTAAGATCACTCCTAAGAATAATTATTTACATAAATAATGATTACTAACTGATGTGGTTTCTTACATCTGTAGTACTTCGGCCTTAAGCAGAATAATTTCACCCGTGTCTCCAATTTTGAGATAACTTCTAGGGCAGCTTTCACAAAGTATGTTGCCTAAATAGTCTGCATAAGAATCATTAAAAAGGGTAGGGAATGCAGATTTCCAGGCCCTTCCTCCAGACATTCTGATTCAGAAGAGGTAGAATGAGGGCAGAATATGCAATTTTAACAAGTTTCTCTGGTGATTTTAATGCACACCAAACATTTGAAAAATTCTGCCTAGGGTTAGCCGATGGCTCTAATAAGTGCCAAGTATTTAGGGAAGGTTTATGTCAAAAGTCCTTGTGGTTGTCTTCCATATAGACTTTGGTTTCTTTTGCAAGATAAACCTTTAATTGACTGCTAAAAAGTTAACAAATTATTGGGAAAAGGAGCCTGTATGTATTGCCATGTCTCTTTGTTTCTTTTTTCTCCCCTAATCTTAGTAGAGAAGAAAAGGAAAAAAAAAAATTACACAGTTCTAAGGGGCTGCAAATACATTTGAAATAGTCTTCTTTCCAGTGGGCACCCTGTTTATAAGTCTTCATATTTCTTATCCAGTAGAAATTGTCTGCTTCCTTCTGGATCTTGTTTTTGATCCTTCACTCGATCTTTGTTTGGTAGGTCTCTGAATAACTACAGTTTTCTTTTATATACGTGTGTGTGTGTGTGTGTGTGTGTGTGTGTGTGTGTGTGTGTGTGTAAAGTTACTGTCAAATCCAGTTGTATATCATAACTACCTGGGGATCTCACCTCAAACAGACTATCCTGGAGCTTAGGAATGTATATTTTATAAGCCTCCCAGGTGATTCAAAAACATAATCAGATTTGATAACGTACTTAAATCCAATCCTGTTCTAAAACCTAATACTAAAAATTACATATGATGAGCTCTTAACAAGAAGGTTTATAATGATTTCTCCAGTAAGATATTTTGGCTCATATAGCCACTCCAGAATCCAGACATAGAAAGTTATATCAAACAAAGGATATATAGCTCAAGATTTCAAATGAATTTCTTACACATTCTTCACAAGTTAAATTCACATTCTATCAGGAGTAAGAAAAAGAAAGAAAACATTATTTTCTAGGACTCTACTCTTAGCAATTATATTATCTTCTACCTTCTGAAGATAGCAGGTATGTTCATAGATTTTGTAATCAAACCACCCTAATCTCTCATTTACTTTTTCTATTGAATGGTGGAAAGTATTCAACTTCTCTCAGCCAATTTCCTTATCAGTAAAATAAAGATTTTACTCTCAAAACCTGTTAGAAATCTTTTGCTTGCCAGGAGCAGAAAATCCAATTCAGTTTAAATGATGAAAGGAAGTTATTGGCTAAAAAAACCTAAAAGTCATATAGGCTTTAACTGAGGCTTAATCTAGCTGATCAGTGAAATCAACAATGTTCCAATTTCTTTCTTTTTTTCTTTATCAACTTCTTTGGTGTTACTTTTATCCAATGCTACCTCCCCTAAGCAGCTTCCGTGCTTCTGCATTAGTATTTAACATGACAAGTATGTCTCTCCATATATTTCTATGGAAAAGCCAGGATCCCACAGAACATTTCTCCAAGATCTAACTAGTTCAAATGGGGTCACATGATCATCCCTGAACTAATCACTGTTGCCTGGAGAATGGGATTTGCCACTTGACTTAAGTCAATCAGGGCACATCCTGGAGATGGGGATGAGATCTACTTCCCTCAAAGCACACTGAATATCCATGGGGTAGAAACGGAAATCTGGATGCTCTTAGCAACAAAAAGGGAGAGAGAATCTGAGTGTCCTAAAACAGTGAATACTCACTACCCTTCTATATAAGGATTTGTAAAGATTACATAATCTGTATAAAACATTAATGGCTGGCACACAGTAAACACTCAATAAAAGTTTATTATTATTACTGCCCTCAGCATCCATTAATAGATTCAAAGCCTGACAATGTTATTAAGGCCTGAATATTACCCAGAAACTATAGGCAGCTGCTTCTCATCTGTGGAAATGAAGGAAGGGATGTCATGTTTAAATTCCATTGAAGCATGCTTTTCTTAAACACATATGGTTAAGAGTAAATTGTTCAGCATGACAAGGTATGAAAATTCTAAGGAAAACTCATTGCTTGGCCTTAGCTTCTCGTAAAGCTACCTCTCACCACCAGAAAGGACACTTTTATGCTACCTCTAGACATACCATTATAGAGTTCCATCTGTCAAGATTACATTCTGCAACTACCATGAAAATGAAACCCACACAATAAAGACTTACACTGACTTTTACATGTTGTTTTTATAGGCAAAGGTGAAGAACTGATCGATGTAGTCAAAACCCTAACTTCACTGCACTGTCAGCCAGGCAACATGGCTCACACCTATAATTCCAGCACTTTGGGAGGCCAAGTCAGGCAAGGTGGATCACTTGAGCTCAGGAGTTCAAGACCAACCTGGGCAACATGATGAAACCCTGTCTGTACAGAAAATACAAAAATTAGCCAAGTGTGGTGTTGTGCACCTGTAATCCCCACTACTTGAGAGGCTGAGGTGGGAGGATGGCTTGATCTTGGGAGGCAGAGGTTGTGGGGAATGCAGTGTGCTGAGACTGTGCCACTGCATTGCAGCCTAATCCTGTCTCAAAAAAAATTTTTTTTTAAAAAAGTCTTTGTTATTTGTTCCTTTTCATTGTGTTTTTACACTGTAATGAAGAGTATAAGGGTATGAGTTGATGAAGGCAGGAAATGAGGGGGAAATCTGGACAAGTCATAACTACTGATGACCAAACATTTTACTTAGCTGGCCCACTGAAACCAAAACAAATCTAAAACTACACTGAATTAGAAAAAAAAAAAAAAAAAAAAAAAAAAACAGAAATCCCTACCCAATTCCTCAGGTTATCTCTATGTACATTCTCTGCTCCAGCCAATTTGGACCTATTTTTTCTATTAGGGACTTAACTGGGTGGCAAGGTTTAAGTTATTCTTCTGCAATTCAGTTAACCACAACTAGGACCCTAGCCTACATACTCCTTGGTCATTTACTCTGATTGAAAAGAGAGTGTCTAAAAAGAAACTATTCTTGTGTCTGTTGCTGGCACCCCCAAGGGCTTGCTGTGGTTTTCACAAAAATTATTTCATCTCTGTTTGCCTCTGTCCTGTCAGCCACAAAGTGAGACAGCCTTTTCACATAAGAAATTATTTCCAAACAGAGCATTTTAAACCGGTACTTTTCAACTGGTTGTGCAACAGGAAAATCCAAGAGGACTTTTAAAATTTTAGAGGCTGGGGCCTCATCCTAGAACTATTAAATCAAAATATCTAAGGTAGAAATACATACCCACACGCACGCGTGCGCACACACACACACACGCGCACACACACACACATTCATATACAATGTTTTTATCCTCTAAGTCCATTTCAGATAAACATATCCATGGTTATAAATCACTATAAATATAATATAAAGGGCCCACGTGTTGTAAAAATGTGCATTCCATAAAAGAGAAATTCTATACATTTCTTATTTAACTCCTCTTAAAAATGAGCTAATCTGCTTTTAAATTTTTTTACTTTACTTCCTTCCTAAAATGGCTAAAAACAAATTGAGAGCATAAATGGAGAATTCTAGAATTAAATTATATGTAAAAAGATAAAAGTAATCACAGAAAGGTTGTACCTTATTTACATGTTGCCAATAAGGTTATGTACCTATCATAGAGGTAATATCACTTTACAAATGAAGACAAAGAAAACAGTAAGTAGACTGTGTTTCCTCTTATTGGAGTATGTAAAATTCAGAAGAGCAGGCTTTTTTTTAAGGAGAATCATATTCTTTTCATCAGAAAGAGAAAGCTGCTAAGACCAAAGAAAGAAAAAGAAAAAGAAAAACAGGGGCATTAATTCTGACCTCCTAATTTAATCCAGATCTACAGTAATCCGGAGGGGGAAATATCTTTTTCAACTAGTTACAAGGTGTGAAATGAGATAATTTTATTTCACAAAGCTTTATCTTGACTACAATAAAAGAGGAACCCCAAAACAGAGGGAGGTGGAAATTTTTACCAGCATTACTTAATGATGTGATATACTTTAGAGAGAGAAAAGGCATAAATAAGTAAATGATTGTTTCTTGCATTAATGTACTGGTTACTGTGTACATGAAAATTCTATCTTTTGGCCTGGTCTAAATTATCCACCCCAGTTTTTGCAAGCAAATTAGAAACAGAGAAGCCATAAAAAATCAAATGACTATGGGCAAATATATTTTGATATGTACTCTTATGATGAAAAATTAGAATATTTTCCCAAAAGATTTCTTTATGTTTAAGACCCCAGTTAGCCTCTCATATTCCAATCAGAAGAAAAGTCCTAGAGAAGAATGGAGACAACATTATAATCACCCATTTTACCGTCACCCATTTACTTTACCAGTTTAAAGAAAAGCAGCAAAGGTGAATTCAACATATTGCAAATATTTATCACCATGCAATGATGTGACTATTCATTCTTCTCCTTGGTCAAGTAATCACTGTGTTTTATCATTCAGCCTGTGACTTAAATCTATCCAGCAGGAACCAAACAAAGATGGAGGAGCAGGCACAAAACAAAAAAGATGACTGAAGAAGAGTATAAAATGTGACATAACTGGAATAAAGAAGAAGATGGTGGTAGAGCATCATCTAGGCCATGTAAAACACTGGGTCAGCATTTCCCTAAACATGTTTTCTAGAATACTTGTCCCATGAGAGGCTCCACTAGTAATAGGCTGTGTGGCCAAATGGGTTTGAGAAGCATTGCATACTGTATCTCCCCCACCTCCCTCACAGGTTTGCAATATACATGAGCACAAAAAGACTCTGGGAAGTCCTTCAGAAGAGTGATTTACTTAGTCTAAACCAAATTACTCACAAATTTATTAAACTGTGTAACATTTTATGTATATCCTGGCACCTATAAATGGTTCATGGAGTGAACATTCTATAGGATACCTAGGAACTGCTTGAGACAGCAACGTAAGGCTAGTGGTTGCAGGTAACCCAGAAAAACAAAATAATGATTCAGAGATTAGCCAAGAGGAGAGATTCTCCTTGTTTTCGGTTCTGTGATAGACTAGAACATGTGCATGGAAAGAAAGGGGCAATGCCACGTTCTCCAATGAGATGCCATGCATGAGATGAGTGCATCATCGAAAACTCAACAACTGTCAAACTGAATTAAACTATAAGAAGAAGACAGAGATGATAAGGTCACCACACCATCAACTATTTCAAGAGACAAAACAGTCTTTCTGGTAGACAACCATGCCTAATAGAAATGTTAGAGTACTATACATATGCTTACCTCTGGGATGTACCAGGCTTTGGGTGGCTGACTCTACATAGCTCATCTTAATCTCTGATTCGTCATGAAAATTCTAGCAAGTAAAAATTATTATTCATATTCAAAAGTGGGGAAACAGAGCTTCAGAGAGAGTAGGTGAACTTTCACTACCTTTTGATGTGTTTGGGGAAGATAGAAGAATATGGATAAGGAGAGACGGTAAAAAAAAAAAAAAAAAAAAAAAAAACTAGAAAAAAGGAAGGAAAGGCCCTAACTTTGTGTAAGGGAAGATGAAGAGAATTGTCATCTACTTAGGGAAGGAGTAAGGCTTCAGAGGTTACAAAGTCTTCCTGAGGTCCACCTAAGTGAGAGCTTTTACAATGCACTGGTATAGCATCATTGGGTCTAAGTAATCCATACACAGAAGATGCTTATGCTACATGATGAGTTAATCCCAAATGACACTCTCAAATCTTCTATTTTATTAGTGAGTCAAAAGAATAACAAGCAAAGACAATTCAGGACTTCCCCTAATTCACAACAAATCAAGAACAAACCCAGGATTCAGTGGCTGATGAGATGTTGGGCATGAACTCAATTGAATTACATGGTGAGTCTAGGAGATCTGAGGAGTAAAGAAGAACACACCTATGTCAGACAAAGTAATCAAGAAAGTAAGGGGAGGGAGAGAAAATGCAATAAAAGAAAAGATGGCACAACTAAGCAAGATGATATTTTTCTATATTCAGTCTCCTTGAAATGGTATGCCTAAGGACAGTCATTATTGAATGAACCCTATTTCTCCATTTATTCTTAGTAAGGAACATATCCTATGCTGCCTCTCTTACTCATATCATCAATAGATTTTGGTGTTTTTGGCAAGTTGCAGTTTCAGCTGTTGGAAAATTCAGAGATCTTTTGGTTATATAGGAGAGAAAATTCTGCTAAAAATGGCATAAGAGAATAATATAAAATGTAGTTACTTCACTGAAAGGTTCAAGAAATAACGGTTGCTGGCTTAGTTAACCCCAGGAGCTCATGGCTCAAATTATATTCTCTCTCGCTCGCTCGCTCGCTCGCTCTCGCTCTCTCTTCCTCTCTGTTTTTATGTCTACTTGTGTTTCTTCCTCTCTCAGTCTCACTTTCTTCTGTGTTGACATCATTCTCAAGCAAGTCTTCTGACAGAAGACTTGTTCCTACAGCTATGAAACCAAGTGAAAAAAAAAAAAAAGAAGTTTCTCTGTCTTAAAAATGCTAACCAAATTCCCAGCATTGAGTCCCACGGCACCAGCTTGAGGAACCTGCTCATTCCTGCACCAAGCACAATGTCCAGGGAATGGAATACTCTGATTGGCCACATGTGCTCCCCTGGAGCTGACAGGTTGGTCAGCCCCTCCCAGAGCCATAGACTAAAGGTAAAGGAGAGGTTTTCTACAATGTAGAGGAAGAGAATGGGTGCCAATAGCACAAAAATTACAGATGTCGACTACAAAAGACCAAAGTAGTTATTTTTAAATTTCATAAGGCTCAAATTCAAGGCACTTGGGCCTCAGTATCAGTTATCAAGATACATATCAAAGCACTGAGGAAACATAAAGAATTAAGCAATTTGTTATCCTTGGAAGGGGGCAAAAGAAGCTGTGAGTCTTTACAGAGGAAGTGCTCTTGATCTGGGGTTTGAAGGAGGAGTAGGATCATGACAGAGGTTATCTGTGCTCACAAAATAGGCATGTGTGCCCCAAGAGTTCTCAGCCTCCTTTGCATTTAGGTTGGAACCATGTGACTAGTTCTGGCCAATGAGACTTGAATGGAAGTCACAAGTTTCCATGGTTAGATTGGAACCATGTGACTGGTTCTGGCCAATGAGCTTTGAATTTAAGTGACAAGTGAAAAGATAGTTAAAAGCTGTATGCCTCATCCATTTCTCTTATCTCCTTTAGCAGAGTCTGAGGAAGTTGTGTGTTGAAATAGTAGAGCCTCAAGATGGAATTCTTGCGTTACTGCAAGATGGAATTCTTGGGTTATTGCATGAAAGAGAGTCACCCAGTAAGGACATCCAACTCACATGGATCTTTGCATGAGTGAGAAAATTTCTGCTGTAATAAGTTACTGAGATTTAAGATTAAGAAAAGATCACCATACAACAAGATGTCTTTTCTGTTGCTGGACATTAGTTAGAAACTTTGTTTCTTTGTGGAAAAAAAAAATGATCCCTACTCAAGAGAAAGAAGTAACAGTGTTTGTGGGTATTTTAGTCCATATGTGCTGCTATAACAGAATACCTCAGACTGGGTAACTTATAAATAAAAGAAATGTATTTTTCCCCAATTCTGGAGGCTGGGAAGTTCAAAATCAAGGTATTAGCAGGGTCAGTGTCTAATAAAAATTGCTCTCTGTTTCATGATGGCATCTTATTGCTGCATCCTCTGGAGGGGAGAAATGCTATGTCCTCATGTGGGGGAAGTAATGGAAGTGCAAGAGAGTGCTTCATTCAACTCCAAGCCCTTTTATAAAGGTACTAATCCCATTTATGAAGGTGTAACCCTCATGACTTAATCACCTCACAAAAGCCACACCTCTTAATACTATTGCATTGAAGATTAAGTTTCGACATGAATTTTGGAGGAGACACCTTCATTCGAATCGTAGCTGTGGATAATTCGAAGAAAAAGTAGGAATTCTAAGCTCAAACAGATCAAAGTTTACAGTGAGTTAACAAGTATTAATTTTCTTAAGAATGGTTTTATTTAGTTAGTTATATATCTTATTCATCAGCTACAGCTGTGAAACAAATCTGTCAAGAATTCATTGGCTTAAAACCACATTTACTAACACTTATGCATCTAAAGGTTGGCTGGGGGTTGGATGATCTAAGCATCTCTGCTCTGCGTATCTTTCTTCCTCCTTAAGCCAGTGAATGAGATATCCAGGTCATTTTATTATGATGATGGGATAGGCACATGAAAGCAAAACAAAATGAACAAGGCCATCTCAGGCCTAGGCCCAGAACTAATACACTGCCAAGTCTTGTGCCATTAGCCAAAGTAAAGTCACATGGTCAAGCCCAAGTCAAGGGATAAGAAAATGCATCCTACCCATGACAAAGCAATGGAAGAAATGGGAATCTCAGGAAGGTAAAGATTCGGGACTAACAATTCCATTTACCCCTTAGGTATTTCACATCATGGCATCAGAACTCATGAAGGCATCAGAAGACATCTATAAAATCATGCTATGATTGTCCTGTACTATGAAATCAAAGATAACTACCTCTAAGCTTCAGAATTGCGCTTATTTGGGACACTCAAAAGCCACAAGCATCTCTCTCAACCTCTCTGGCCTTCTTGGTCCACCAACAAACTTTCTTACAATATGGACTGCAGGAGTAGTTCAGTATATCACCCACAGATCAGAAGTCTGTGTCTGTGTCTTTATTTACCCTGGTGACAAGCAAGGAGATGTAAATAGGCCATAAGGAAAGCTGCTTTTTCATTTGCACTACTTCATTCGTTTTGTATTTATAAGATATACAGCCCGGGAAAGCTATAAATAAGAAGCTAGAAACAGCTTGAGGGGCTGGTGATGGAATCACAAATCACCAGAGTTACATCTTCATTGGTACCCTGATGTAGAACCTTTATAATTGCCAAAATATATTTATCTCTGCTCAGGCTACACAATTTGTATATCACAAGCTAAAACTAAGTGACCTCAACTTTCCTAAAATTTCTATGAAGTTTCATATTGATCAGCCCAAATCTGGGCTGGAGTGGATGCTACTATTTCTTGTCTTGCCCAAGGCAAAATTAGCCATTCTGGTGCTTCTGCTTATATGTGTTTGCACGTGTCCTTTTTCTGCTTTTATCTTTATATAACACGCCCAAGTAAGCCAGAAAATGATAGGAGAGTTTAACTCCACTAATCTACTTACCCTGATATAAATTCTTACCAGTTGAGTCCCTTCATGATTTGTGGTATGAAGTGGGAAAATATGGGAAGGTAGAAGGTGCTGCCTCAAAAACATCTCACTTAAAATGCACCTAAGATTATCTGAAACTAATTCATTTACCCTCTTCATTAGAAAAAAAAAAATGAACTTTCAGATAATCAAGCGGATATTGTGGATTTAAAAGAATGAGATGCACATTTTGTGGAAAAAAGAAGCTTGGATGCCAGAAGATTAGATTTGGTAGAAGTAAGGAGGCAGAGGGCTCTGAATGGACAGAATTTGGATATGGCTTCTAGTAGGGCACAGAGAGAAGGGAGGAAGAACTTGTGGCAAGAAAAATCAATCAACAAAAATATAATCTGCTGAAGGCAGAGACAATTTTACTTTCTTCACAATGTTGGTCAGGCCTCCTGCTGAAAACTGGCTTCATACAGAGCCAGCACTTACTGAACAGGTGCCCTGAGCCTGGCATTATGCTAAGTGTGGAATATGCCTCATCTTATTCACTCTTCACAGTGGCTATCATTATGCCATTTCAGATCAGAAAACTGACGCTTGGGAGAGTGTGAGTGACTTGCCCAATGTTCCACAGCCAGTGGCAATGGGTGGAAGGTGAAAATAGGCACGAGGATTTAACCAAACAGTCTGACGCTTACCTCAAGAATGTGACCACTGTCCTGCATTTCCATAATTCTCTTTAAATAAATGAATGGACATGGCCATCGAGGTGCAAAGAAAGGACAAAAAAGAAAAGCAAACAATGGCAACAACAACAAAAGTCCAACAAATAACAAGAGAAAAATAATGCTGAACTTGGAGGGCTCTGCCTTAGTTATTTGCAAGACAAGACACAGGTTCTCTGGGCTCCAATATCTCATACAAATGTTTACAAACAGCATAATGGGATGCTAACAGAGACATTTTGTTGCCCAAAATTGGTGACAATCCCCAAAGAGGGGTCAAGTACCCCAAATTCTAAAGATAATCATAAATGATTTGGTCCAGATATCTATACCAGAGATTACTAAAAGGCAGGCAAACAGGCTTTGCTACCTCAATTATCACCTGTAAAATGCTGTCAGTGTTCCACCTACATCTCCTTGGCATTTACCATTTCCATATACTCCTTCAGCTTTCTACAAAAAGAACCTACACATTTCTGCCTGTGAATTTTCTTCATTAACAGGAGCATGTTCAGCCTGTGCATGAAACAGTCTAGAATTACAGAGAGTCATTTCTTCCAGGAGCAGTCCTTAACTAAGAATGGAAATGAATTGTTAGAAAAATAAACCAGCTTCCTTCCCTTCAGGAAATAACTCCATGAATTTTCACCTGCTTTTTTTTTCTCATTCTGAAATGTCACCTTACATACTTGGGAAATTCCTTAATCATAATAAGATTGACTAACTTGTAATTACAAGTAACCCTAAATCTTAGTAACTATATTAGTCCATTTTCATACTGCTATGAAATAATAGCCTAGATTGGGTAATTTATTTAAAAAAAAAAAAAGAGATGTAATGAACTCAGTTTCACATGGCTGGGGAGGCCTCACGACCATGGTGGAAGGTGGAAGAGGAGCAAAGACACATCTTACATAGCACAAAGCAAGAGAGTGTGTGCAGGGGAGCTGCCCTTTATAAAAACATCAGAACTCATGAGATGTATTCACTATCACAAGAACAGCACAGGAAAACTCACCCCCATGATTCAATTACCTCCAACAACACGTGGGGATTATTGGAGCTACAATTCAAGATGAGATTTGTGTGGGGATTCAGCCAAACAATATCAGTAACTTTAAAAAAAAAAAATCTCAGTATCTTACCCTAACAGAGATCTTCTCACTCATGCAAAGATCAATGTGAGTTGAGTGTCTTTACTGAGTGGCTCTCTACCATACAGTAATCCAAAGGATCTCATCTCGAGGCTCTACTATGTCAACACACAGCTTCCACAGACTCTGCCAACGTGGAAAAGAGAAATGGATGAGGAACACTGGCTTTTAGTTTTGCCCAGAAGCTTGTCACTTCCACTCAAAGCCCATTGGCCAAAACTAGTCACATGGTTCCAATCTAATTGCAAAGGAGGCTGGGAACTGTTGGTGAGCACATGCATATTTTGTGAGTGCAAATCACTGCTCTCACAACGCTATTCCTTCTTCAAGCACCACTCAAAGCCTCCTCTGTGAAGGCCTGCATAGCTACTCTTGCCTGCTTCTGAGGAGAATAAATTGCTTCATCCTTTATGTTTCCACAATGCTTTGATATACATCTCTGATTTAGGCTTCTCAGATTGCCTTGTAATTTTGCTCTTCTATTATTTTGTGAGCCCCACAAATGGAAAAAGCATGCTTGCTTCTTTTTCTAACCCCTACCACAGTGGCAGGGAAATAGGTAGGATTTAATAAATGTTTAGCAAATGGCTGAATAAATGAATGAATGATGGCTTCATAAATAGATATAATCTTGTGAATTTTCTGCCATGTTTAATCACTGGTTGTGCAATCTACATCTCCAAGAAGCCATCCTTGACCCTTCTGATGTGGAAATCCTTCTTTACTACATTTCTCCTTCAGTGAATGGCAAGGAATCAGTCAGGGAAATAGCAGATAACAGTAAAACCCGGGATCGGGAACCTTGAATTAGTACAGCAGGACTCAGATGCCAAACACAGGTCAGGAATAAAAACTGGACCTCTAGGCAGCAATACAGTCCCCAGGCTGGCTGCACTGCTCTCTATCAAATACATAGTGTGCCCATATCAAAGCCCCTAGGGCAGCTGGCATTTCCAAGTCTACCATCCAAAACTTCGTAAGAAGACATGAGCTGAGCTGAGCTGATCCCCGACTGGCAAGAATAAATGAAGAAACTGGAGATTTCTCAGCTGAGGAGCCTCTGAGAAAAGGAAAAATTTAAGCTTCCTAAAATTCATCACTCTTGCCATATGCTGTGACTTTTCCATTCATACCAGCAATTGTGGGAATTTCAGCTTCTGAATATAACATTGAGAAATTAACTAAGAGTTTATAAATAAGTCGTGACTCAGAACAGATACTTTGTTAATATTCTTGAAGCCTATGGGATCTAATGCTTCAGCCAAGGCCCTTGGACAGTACCCACCAGAAAAAAAGGCCCTCCTGGCCTTCTGTGACCCTATTACTGCCCACTTTGCCCTTTCTCTGGTATCAGACCTGATACTCTCCACAACTCTCAGCTGGTCCCAAAAGTCAAAACAGATCATGCCAAGACAATAGCTGGGAGAAAGATGTAGAGGATGGGAATGTGAGAAGTCGAATTAAAAGTTGAAAGCAGGCTAGTGCTTTGTGCTCTGGCCAAAGCAGGGCCACCCCCAGCATGTGTGGGGCCTCTGACTATATAAGCAATTTGAGTCACCCAGAATTTCTGTGTCGGCACCATTCTAGCAGCCTGGCCTTACCTGACCCTGCAAAAGACATACCACACTCTCTAATATGAGCAATCATCTTCCCAGGGTGCTTTTCTAGAACTGGACCCCTAGACAACTCAAAAGGCACAAATCCTAGAGCTTCTCAGGGCATCTGGTCAACCCCACATGGGAGTTAGAGGGACAGAGCCCTAAGGGGAGATGAGAGGGACAGAGCCCTAAGGGGAGATGCAGCAATCAGGTTCTGCTCCAGATATAACCATCTAGTCCAGATGACATAATTCTCTCAACTAGCTACATGCTGTAATTTGTGAGGCCCAGTGCAAAATGAAAGGGTAAGACTTATTTTAAAATGATTTGGAATTCCAAGGCAGTGGCAGCAGAGGACTAAACTCATGGGGTTCTTCTTAGCATGGGGCTCTGTGTGACTGCACAGATTGCAGCCCATGAAGCCAGCCTTGACTGCTTGCCTTGGCTGGTTCCAGGCACTAGAGAAGGACTTAGAAAAGTTCAAGAAAGGGGGCCGGGCGTGGTGGCTCAAGCCTGTAATCCCAGCACTTTGGGAGGCCGAGGCGGGTGGATCACGAGGTCAAGAGATCGAGACCATCCTGGTCAACATGGTGAAACCCCGTCTCTACTAAAAATACAAAAAAAAAAAAAAAAATTAGCTGGGCATGGTGGCGCGTGCCTGTAATCCCAGCTACTCAGGAGGCTGAGGCAGGAGAACTGCCTGAACCCAGGAGGCGGAGGTTGCGGTGAGCCGAGATCGCGCCATTGCACTCCAGCCTGGGTAACAAGAGTGAAACACTCCGTTTCAAAAAAAAAAAAAAAATCCGAATACATTTGCGCCGGGCGCGGTGGCTCAAGCCTGTAATCCCAGCACTTTGGGAGGCCGAGGCGGGTGGATCACGAGGTCAAGAGATCGAGACCATCCTGGTCAACATGGTGAAACCCCGTCTCTACTAAAGGTGCAAAAAATTAGCTGGGCATGGTGGCGCGTGCCTGTAATCCCAGCTACTCCGGAGGCTGAGGCAGGAGAATTGCCTGAACCCAGGAGGCGGAGGTTGCGGTGAGCCGAGATCGCGCCATTGCACTCCAGCCTGGGTAACAAGAGCGAAACTCCGTCTCAAAAAAAAGAAAAGTTCAAGAAAGGCACCACAATATATGGGCCCCCTGAAACACAAGGACGGGGATGAGGTCATGCTTGTCTGACTCCAGTGAAATGCTGGGCCAAGATTACACAGATAAGGTACAATATTCAAAGTGATTTACCACTACTTGTCCCCAGATCCCTGGATGTCAGGGTACTCATGACAAAAAATGGCTAAGCACTTCATAATGCACTTGCTCAGTACAGTAATACACAGCCACCAAAAACAAAGTTTACAAGAGACTTCTAATAGTATGGTATAAAATTATTGCAATATAACATCAAATGAATTAAGTATAGTCACATTTATGTAAATATGTAAGCATTTGAAAAAATACTAGTTTAAAATAGAGTATAATTTCAACAGTAAGTAATCCTGGGTGGAAATATTACAGGTGATGTTCATTAGCTTCTATATTTTTCTATTTTCAAATTTTCTCCAATAAACAAAAATGAATTTTATAAGGAAAACAAAATGTCAAAGACATTAATGAAATACAGCTATAAATTTTAACTATGTACGGTTCCTAAAGGCATCGTCTGATGAGTCCTAAAAAAATTTTATTATGAAGTTTTACAAGTGAACTCTCTGCTACTTATAGTGTTCCTTAATTTCTAAATAGTAAGAAATGTACAACTTACTTTATTTTTTAATTCTTCACTATTTAATGTTACTTTAAATAATATTAATTGTTATAAGCCATTTTTATATTATAGTGTTAAACACTAAAAGAAAAATTATATTTTAAGTACTTGGCAAGCCAATTTACCTAATGTCAACCTATCCTCTTCTGTCCCTTGAACAGGGGGTCGGGTCACTATTCTAATATAAAAACTATTGTCATAGAGAGTCATTGAGGACCTGGAAAACAGGTATTTAGACACACATGCAGCAGAGCAAAAATATACATAATCTGAGGCATACTAAAATTATAATTTTCTCTGTTATTCTTTAACTTTATTTCCTCATGAGCTCCTTCACCTCATTTCCATAAAATTATTAGATGAGAGGAAAGGGGAAGTTGATTTTGCCACTTGGAGACTATTCAGTCTCCAATAGTTTAATACAGTCCCTTTCAGATTTGCTCAGTAAAAACTCAAAGTTTTAATACCCTTACTTACAAAATCTCAGTTAAGAAAAATAAGATACAAGGAGAATTTCTTGAAGATAATCAGAATATTGATTCCTCTAGATTCTACAAACCGAATCCTTGGATTAAGCAGATGTAAATTAAGCTGGATATGTTGTTCTGTAATACCATCAAGTGTTTTTGCTGCCTTTGCCTTGCTGCTACTCCAGTAACCTATTTAAAGGAAGGCATAAGAAATAACTCTAAATGAGATTTATTGGTTAATGTAGGGACAGTGAGAACCAGATATCAATTAGGAAATCCTCTGAGATACATTTTTCGTGGGTATCTACTTGAAATAATAATTTGTTTTGTCTTATGAATATGTTGACCATAGAAAGGATCACATTTTTTCTCTTTGCTTTGGCTGCTAGGAAACTCAGAGACAAATGTATAGGTCGGCTTTAATAGGTGCAAATTTTATGCCATGTGTTTTATTTCACTAACCTTACATTTAATTTCAACTACCTTTTCATTCCTTTTCTTTAGCTTGAACTTTCTTCGCTATTTAGTTTTTATCTTCCATCCTTTGTAAACCACTTCAAAATTGTTTTGAAACCATGAAACTCCCCTTGAATATCCAGCACAATCACAGTCACAACAGAGCTCTACCTTAAAGGTTTCTCTTGTACATACTGCTATTGAAGGTTGTTTCATAAGCGGTATCTCTCCCACTGGACTGTACTCCTTAAGAGCATAAGCTATGTCTTACTATGTGGCATCTGGCACATAATAAGCAGTTTTTAAACATTTGCTTGACGGCATGAATGCAAGGGTGGGAAAACACTTTAAACATGATTGAAAAATGTGCATTGTTGTATGTGTTGCACGTGACAGTTTGCTTTAAATTACTGTGATAATCTGTTATCATAAGATAGCTGTATAAAAATGGGATGAAATTTTAACATCAGATTTTTCAGTGCTACCCACAAAGTCTTGTTCTGCAAAATAATTGTCTGGCTGTAAACATGTTTGACGCTCTTTATTCATTGTGAACGCAAACATGTAGCTCCATGAGGCAGGTCCCATTGAATCTGCTGTCAACTTGAAGATCTTTTCTTCAAGTCACAAAGTCTTTAAGCAAAATGCTTTAGTGTTTGAGTTAACACAAAACAAGCAAATCTTTTCTATGGAGAAACTAGCTCAGTCTCAAAAATTATACTCAGAAACTTCTTAAGTGACTGTGAAAGCTATCACCTCGGTAAGACCTAAATCCACAGCTTCTGTGCCCACTAGGCTTTGTAATGGTTTCTAATCACAATAATAGTCAATGTCTTAGACTGGCATAATACTTTCTAACCTCCCAAACTTTCACCAGGTACTTAATAATACCAAAATGAGAGCCATCTGCAAACATTCACCTTGTGCCAGACACTAGGGTGGGCACTTCACGTATATTTGCCAGAAAAAAACACTGAAATTAATAACCACCCCGTCTCCTACCTGCAAAGGAGAGTAGATTTCCAGGACCCCCTTTATATGCTGAGAGAAGATAACAGGTGAGGATGCAAATGAAGAAGCTGAGATAGAGCTAAATCACTCCCTGAAAGAAAAGGGGCAGAAAGTTCCAGAGGAAGGTATAGGAAGGTGGTAGAGCTCAAACAGCCAAGAAGACAAGGAAGACTTCAGAAAGATGGTTTGAAGTCAGAAGAGAGGAGAGAGCTGGAGAAGGATGTAGCAGCTGCCACAGGGAAATAGAAGAAATACTTAAATGTGACAATTAAAATGTTTTGTGGTGCAATGTGCAATGTAGTCCCTCCTAAGAACTCTGTAGGATAAAAGCAAAATGTGTGATAAGTCTCAATACAAAAACCCAAGTGTGGTATGTGAAAGGGCTATGAATATGAAAATACACCCGGATTATGTACATTCACTGTTTATCTCTTTGTAGGATTCATTACTCTAGATCTGGTATCAGCAACCTACAGAGAGCCAGTGGGCCAAATCTGACCAGCCTGGTTTTGCAAACAAAGTTTTACTGGAATGCAGCAATGCTTTTCATTTTAAGTTTTGGCCACGATTTATTTCTTGCTACAAAGACCGAGGTGAGTAGTTGTGACTCAGTCAGTACGGCTGACAAAGCCTGTCTTATTTACTATCCTGCTTTTCACACAAAGTTGCCAACTTTTGTTCTCAATTTCCAAGTAAGAAATATAGAAGGATCAGTGAAAGGGAAAATATTTCATCAATTAGGTTAATGGTATTGGGGAAATTTTAGCCTGCAAACCTGATTTTAAGATAAATGCACTGTTTCCTTGGCCAAGTTTTTCTATCTCTAAAATGGTATTAATACATACTTCACAGAGTCATTGAGAAACTCA
The DNA here is from genome assembly GCF_048565385.1 of Saimiri boliviensis. Lineage (NCBI taxonomy): Eukaryota > Metazoa > Chordata > Mammalia > Primates > Cebidae > Saimiri > Saimiri boliviensis. Next base: position 34,138,969 of record NC_133457.1, on the reverse strand, counting down.
AATGTGAAACTGTTTGTTAAAACATGCTTTGTAATTCATAAGCCTTAGAGAAATGTCAGGCATTGCTGATAATGGCTCAAAGTGGGTACTCTGTAAATAATAAATTTTAGAGAAGCTTCAGGTTCTCTGAGAGAGAGAAAGAGAGCGATCCCTGGACAAGAAAAAGCTATCTTGTCCAGGGATCTCTCTAAACTAAAAGTTGCTATAACAGTTTAGTTTGAAATTTTCCTCTATAGTCACTTCTCATTTTCTTGAAGTCCATCACCTGTGAAATTCTATTCACACACAGGAATTTCACCAGACTAAGGAACAAATATGAAGAGGTAATATGACTATAAAGAAAGCTGCATGTGCAAGCAATGAAAATGAAGCCATCACAGTGACCTAAGCATGAGAAGAAGAATAGTGTTTTAGTCTTTCAATCAATAAAGGGTGTTCATAAAGTTCTTATTTTTTTAAACTTTTGGAATTTAACTTGTAGGTATGTGAGACAATCTGCCAATGGTATTTGAAAGCAAACCCATAAATGCTTTTAAAACAACTAGAATATATTGCTGCATGACTGCCATCCATCATGACATGAGGCTCAGATGATCAGTTTATTTTTTCAGTCTCATGAAAGCTAACTGCCTCAAGTTCTACTGTGAAATATAATTGTGCTGCATTGTCAAAGTCCTTAAGATGCTCCTATAAAAGATAATAGATAGATTCAGTTAACAAGTGGGCAAACAATTGATCCACCTTTCTCCAAATGACGTTTAAGGGCTTATTTATTAGTTTTAGGATAGCTAAAATAGATAATTATACACTTTCACATAACCGTCCTTCTTCCCTGTTGCCCATTTGCTCCTGAAAATACAACAGTCTCCTTGTTGATTTGTCATTGATGAAATTCATTTCAGTAAACTTCATCCAAGTAGAGGTTAAAATATCTTGCACTCCACTCTTCTGGTTGAGAGCAGAAAATTTTCATCTCATAACTGATATACACTTAAATCTGCCAGCCATCTAGCAGTCATCATTGCAATTATAGTTGCCATGTTTTGATTATTGGGCTTGGAAAAAGAATAAATTGCACATTATGGAGTTGTCCTGAACTACTTTAATAAATTTACTTCTAAATGGTATTCAGAGGATACCTAGCATATCTTTGATCTAAGGCACAAAACATAAAAATTGTACAATAACAAAGGAACCCCATCAGGCTAACAGCAAACTTCTCAGCAGAAATCTTAATAAGCCAGGAGAGATTGGGGGCTTATTTTCAGCATTCTTAAAGAAAAGAAATTCCAACAAATAATTTCATATTTCATCAAACTATGCTTCAAAAGTGAAGGAGAAGTAAAATTATTTCCAGGTAAGTGATCACTAAGGGAATTCACTACCACTAGATCAACCATACGGGAGATCCTCAAGAGAGTTCTAAACATGGAAATGAAAGAAAGATACTGCTACCCCAAAAACACACCTAAGTGAATACTCTGCAGACCCTATAAAGCAACCACACAATAGAAACTACAAAGCAACCAATTAACTTCATGATAGGATTGATACCTTACATATCAATATTACCTTTAATATAAATTCCCCCTTTAAAAAACACAGGGTGGCAAGGTGGATTAGAAAAACACAAGACTCATCTGTCATCTGTCTTCAAGAAACCCATCTCACGCATAATGACACACATATGCACAAAGTAAAGGGTTGAGGAAAGATCTATCACACAAACAGAACACATAAAAAAGCAGAGGTCACTATTCTTATGTCACATAAAGCAGACTTTAAATCAGTAACAGTAAAAAAGGGCAAAGGACACCACACAATGATAAAGGATTCAATTCAACAAGAACACTGAACTATCCTAAACATACATACACCCAACACCAGAGCACCCACATTCTTAACTACTTCTAGACCTCTGTCGGTTCAACATATGTGAATTCTCCACAAAAACAGAATTTAAAAACAAAAAAGATCATCTCGATAGATGAGGAAAACACTTTTGATGAAATACAACATCCCTCTGGTTAAAAACCCTCAGCCAACTAGACATCAAAGGAATATACCTCAACATAATAAGAGTCATCTATGACAAAGCCATAGCCAATGTCACATTGAATGGGTAAAAACTAGAAGCATTTCCCTCGAGAAGTGGAACAAGACAAGGATACCCACACTCACCACTCCTATTCAACATAGTACAGGAAGTCCTTTCCAGAGCAATAAGACAAGAGAAAGAAATAAAACACATCCAAATAGGAAAAGAAGTCATATTGTCTCTCTTTACTGATAATACAATTCCATACCTAGAGAACCCTAAAGATTCCACCAAAAGGTTCCTGGAACTGATACAAAATTGATAAAAATCAGTAGTAGTTTTATACATCAATAACATTTAAGCCAAGAGCCAATCAAAAATGCAATCCCATTTGCAACAGTCACAAAAAATAAAAAATAAAAAAAACCACTTGGGAATATATATGCCCAAGGAAGTGAAAGATCTCTGCAAGGAAAACTACAGTGCACTGTAAAAATAAGTCAGAGATGACATGAACAAATGCAGTAGCATTCCATGCTAACGGTTTGCAAGAATCAATATTATTAAAATGGCCACACTGCTCAATGCAATCTACAGATCCAATGCTATCCCTATCAAGCTACCAACATCATTTTCCACAGAACCAGAAAAAAAAAAATTCTAAAATTCATATGGAACCAAAGCACAGCCCAAATAACCAAAGCAATCCTAAGCAAAAAGAAAGATGCCAGAGGCATTACATTATCCAATTTCAAACTATACTATAATGCTACCTACAAAACCCAAGCAGCATAATACTGGCACAAAAACAGACACAGACCAATGCAACAGAATAGAGAACGCAGAAATAAAGCCACGCACCTACAAAGTTGATGCAAATAAGCAATGGGGAGAGGGTTCCCTTTAAATGGTGCTTGGATTGCCTGTTAGCCATATGCAGAAGAATAAAACTGGACCCTCTACTTTTCACCACAGACAAAAATTAACTCAGGATGGAGTAAAGATTTAGATGTAAGACTTTAAACTATAACAATCATAGAAGAAAACCTACGAAACACCATTCTGGACATTGGTCTTGGGAAAGAATTTATGATTAAGTCCTCAAAAGCAATTAAAACAAAAACAAAAATTGATAAGTGGGACCTAATTAACTAAAGGGCTTCTGCACAACAACAACAAAAAAGCTATCAACAAAGTAAATAATCTACATAAGAGCAGGAAATATTCACAAAGCATGCATCAGACAAATGTCAAATATTCAGAGTCTATAAGGAACTCAAATCACAAGCAAAAACCAAACAACCCTATTAAAAAATGAGTGAAGACATGAACAGACACTTCCCAGAATAAGATGTGTATGTGGCCAACAAGAATATGAAAAAATGCTCAATATCACTAATCATTAGGGAAATGCACATCAAAACCACAATGAGACACCATTTCACAACAGGCAGAATGGCTATTACTAAAAAGTCAAAAAATAACAGATTCTGGTGAGGTTGTAGAGAAAAGGGAATGCTTATACACTGCCAGAGGGAATGTAAATTAGTCTAGCCGCTGTGGAAAGCAATCTGGAGATTTCTCAAAGAACTTAAAACAGAAGAACCATTTGACCCAGCAATCCCGTTACTAGGTATGTATCCAAAAGTAATCATTCTACCCAAACCACACATGCACTCGTATGTTCATCACAGCATTATTCACAATAGCAAAGACATGGAATCAACCCAGGTGCCCATCAATGGCAGAATTAAAAATGTGATACATATTATGCAGCCCTAAGAATGCAATCGTGTCCTTTGTAGCTACACAAATGCAACTGGATGCCATTGTCTTAAGTGAATTAAGAATACCACATGTTCTCATTTATAAGTCAGTGGGAGCTAAACAATTGTACTCAGGGACATAAAGATGGCAACAATTGACACTAGGAACTACTAGATGGAATAGAGAGGAAGGAGGACAAAGGTTGAAAAACTATTGGGTACTATGCTCAGTACCTGGATAATGGATTCACTTGTACCCCAAACTTCAGCATCACGCAATATACCTAGATAACAAACCTGCATAGGTACTCCCTGAATCTAAAATAAAAATTGGAATTATAAACGAAAAAAATGCATTTAAAAACACACAATAAATTTATGATGAATCTATATTTATAATGACCACTGTTCCTCCTTATCTCAGAATTGTCTTTTCTCAGGGCAATCCTTCAAATGGAGAGGGGCTAGAATCACTTTTAAAAGCTCAAAATAATCTTCTAGCACAATGAATGGTAGTTCCCAATCATAGCTGCCCATCTGAATAATCTAAGAACTACTAAAGATTCTGATTTGTAAATTCACTTGAACCAACCAAATCAAAATCTCTGGGGGAATTGGATACCAGTCATTTTTATTTTTAATGAAGACCCCAGGGGCTCTTCTCAGCCAGTTTAACACAAGTCTGTGAACTGCTTTGCAAAGCACCTGGTTCAAACAACACTAAATGACACATCATTGTTCCAGAAGACTGACCTTGTACTGTTGAAGAAAGACAGCACATGTTGAACATGGACAGTTCAAGGGAAAGACAAAGCTCAGAAAGTAAGTTAAAAATGAATACATGACACCACTATGGATTAACATATAATTACATTAAAGTACATAAAAGATCAAAATAAAACAAGAGACAGCTTATGGTCTTGGGTAGTATGATCTACTGTATAAAGATGTCAGTTCTCCCAAAGTGCAATTCCAATTGTTACCCTAAAATTTATATTAAGGCCAGTCACAGTGGTTGACACCTGTAATCTCAGCACTTTGAGAGGCCACAGCAGGCAGATGACCTGAGGTCAAGAGTTCGAGACCATCCTGGCCAACAAACTGAAACCCTGTCTCTGCTAAAAATACAAGAATTAGCCAGGCGTGGTGATGGGTGCCTGTAATCCCAGCTACTCACGAGGCTGAGGCAGGAGAACTGCTTGAACCCAGGAGGTGGAAGTTGTAGTGAGCCGAGATCACACCACTGCACTCCAGCCTGGGCGACAGAGCGAGACTCCATCTCAAAAAACAATACATAAATAAAATCAAATTTATATTAAACGCTGTTCATGAACAGCTAAGTCAACTTTGAAAATTAAAAGAAAAAGCAGGAGAGGGGTGCACTGGCCCTACCAAATATTAAAGACACATAATAAAAACATAATAATTGAGAGTAATATGGTACTGGTACAAGAACAGATAAAGCTCTATGGAAGAGAATAGAGAATTGAGATAAAGAAATGTATGTGCACAATTCAAATTTATGGAACAGCCAGACTGTATAGCAGATCACACTGGGAAATTTGTTCACTGTATTCCAAAAAAACAAAACTGAATTCTTCCCAACACTACATGTAAGGTTGGTATCAGGTATAATAAAGTCCTTGATATGAAAGGTAGAAGTACAGATTTAATAATGTCAGAAAATATCTTTAGGATCTAATGATGGGGGGAAACTTCTAAAATAAAGCACAAACCATCAGGCCAAAATTAATTAACTTAATTCCATCAAAATAAGGATATGAATTCAAGTAAGAAATTATGGTCAAAGCTAATAGACACATGACAGTGTGAGAAAAGAGAATGGCAATGTCTTAAACTATCAAGGAACTAGTATACAGGTTTTAAAAAGAAGACAAAACTCTTACAAATCAACGTGAAAACTTCAGGAACCCCAACAGAAAAAAAAATGACAAAAATATATGAATAATCATTAGAAAATAAAACATTCTGATAAACACAAGAAAAGAAATTCAAACTAATCAATAGGGAAAGGCAAATTAAAACTATGAGATATTACTTGACATCATGAGATTGGTAAAAATTAGAAATCAGGATAATGACAAGTGTTGGAATGTGTGGCTACAGGCATTTTCATGCAGAGTCCATACAGAAGGTGCAGCACCACTGGAAGTCATGTAGCTGTGTAAGCAAATTAAATTTAGTCATACGCTATGATCCAGCATGCTAGCTCCTGGGAATGGTCCAGAGTAATTTCTACACAGGTCAATAAGAGTGCATGCATAAAAATATTCACGACAGCATTGCTTATGGTGATGGGAAATTGGAAGCAATCTAGCTGTTCAACACCAGGAGAAGCAGAAGTTCAATGTGGAATATTATGCAGCAGTTAGAATCAACAGGCAGATATGTACAGAGCTACATGGAAAGATATTAAAAACACAGTGTTGAACATAAAAGGAAATAGAGAATTAGGTCTATAACACAATGCTACATATGTAAAACTTAAAATCCATGTTTTAAAACAACGACAAAATTTAACAAGAACATACAGAAATAAAAGGATACACATCAATCATTTTTTTTTTTTTTTTGAGACAGAGTCTCCCTCAGTCGCCATGTGCCAGGCTGGAGTGCAGTGGCACGATCTCGGCTCACTGCAACCTCTGCCTCCCGGATTTACACGTCTATCATTTTTACATGATTGAGGGAAATCGGGAAATGACAATAATTAGGAAGGAAGGAGGGGAAGGACCTTGCACTACAAATGATTATAGTATGCTATGAAATGTGAAATATGAATAAATGAATTATCTGAGTCTGACGGTCAAGGAAAGAGAAATAGATTGTGTGTGTGTGTGTGTGTGTGTGTGTGTGTGTGTGTGTGTGTGTGTATGATGATCCCAAGCAACTGAGATCCTTTGTGAAAGTCTTTACATCAGAAATTCTTATTAATCCAGAGCAGTTGCAAGTAAAGTTAAATGCTAGTTTTAGTAAAAACACATGGCATATAAGGTCACCCTTCCACCTTGACCACTGGATTCATTGACAAGGCACAGGAATTGTCTCATATTCCTCGCCCAGCGGCCTTAGAGCTGGATCCTTATCTTTCATCCCTCTGTTTGTCTGTGAATAAATATATACATTATTCTTGTTCTTTTAATTCTGTAACCTCTTCAGAGCAGTTAAAAATTATGTTAAAAACTCATTAACTTTGACGAGATATTGATGATGCCAGCGGTTAATTACGAGCCAGCTGGTGTTATGGCAAGAATTAAAAAGTTAAACATTGGAAGTTTGTTTAAAAAAAAAAAAAGCCACACTGCATTCCTATGGGGGATTGTTGAGACAGCATCACTTGCTGATGACTTTACAACACAGGTCAACAATAGATCTGTGGACTAACAGATGAAATTGCATCCCCTTTTCTCCATTACAGTACTGGTGTCTTCCAGATTCTCCCTCACTGAGAAAATAAAAAGTAAGGGCTATAAATTCCCATGCTTCATGGTGTTAATTGATTGCAAGCTGGGGTCAGAAAGACATTTCTCCCCAAGGAGTACTCCTGCACAATTTAGAGGCACTGTGGGGGTTCTAACATGCCTAAAAAGCATTAAGCAGTGGTCATTGTCAAGTACCAAGTAGCAAAATTTAGTATGCTTTCGGTTTGTGCTCATAAGGGAAGCCTGAAAATGTTGAAGGGTCCCCACCTCCTCCAGAGTGAGAGTTTTTTATAAATCTGTTACCCAATGAGGTCTTTCCTTTTGTAACCAATACAAGTATACTTTTTTAAAAGAGAAAACAGATTTTAGCCATAGTCGTGATTTTTTTAAAAGAAGGAAAATAAATTAAAAGAAAAAAAATCTACCTTTTAATGTATAAATGAAAAGAGTATAGGACAGGTCATATAAAACAAGGATTTAGGGTGCTGATTCTGGGGCACATCAAACCTCACTAAAACAGGAAAGTAGCCTGACGTTACTGAAACTATATAAGCCTCAGTCTCGTTTGTAATGTGAGCATTGTATTCGTACCTGCGTCATCAACTTTGTAATGATTAAATGAGATGACCCACATAGAATACTTAGCACCATCTGGGAAGTGTAGGAAACACATAAGAAATATTCATTATTTATTTCCCAGGTAAGCAGTAGAATGCAGGACCTGGAATCAAACTGCAGCAATTCACTTCCTGGCTTTGCCTCCTATTTCCAATAACACTGGGTGATTTAGAGGGCCGTGTTAAGCTCAATGTCCATATAAAATGGGAGAAATAAGAGTATGTATCACATAGTATCATATTCAAATTAAATAAAATAGTCCATATAAAGCATTAGAATATTTTGCACCTAGTGATCCCTCTCTAATGTTAGCTACTGTACTGTACATATAGCCTACTCAACTTACGATCAAATCACGTTACGACCTGTCTGTCGGAACCAATCGTGGTCGTAAGTCGAGCACTAGCTGTATTACTTATTGCTATTATCATTACTATTACTATTAATACTGTTGCTATATGAATAACCCTTTATTGATGCTAGTGGCAGCCAGTAGGAATCAACAAACTTTTTGGCACTTTGTAATGCACATAGATGCATGAAGGTAGAGATATAAAATCACTCTCTCCAAAGCCCTGAAAGAGGCCAGAGCAGAATGTGAACACTTATTTTTAGCACCTTTGGGTCCTACTCCTCTAAGATCTGTTTAAGCACCTATATCTCCAGCCTTCTCCCACCCAAACCTCACCTTGAGGGGATGATGGGCAGCCTGTGAGCTGTGCTGAGTGGTTTTCCCACTAATTACCCCTGCACTCTACTCCCCAACCCATCTGTAGCTTGTATTTCTCCTAGCCACGTATGGCCCGGTGTGCAGCTCCCTAGCTGAGAACCTAATGGTGGATCAGGCCATTATCATCTCTCACCCATCAGTGAATAATCATTATTGTTTACTCTCTTCTCCTTTTATGAGGAGCACAGTTACCAAGATGGTTTTCTTTTCTTGTTTCCCATGAGGCTCTTTATTTTATAGACCTGCTCTCAACTTAGCACAGCTTTATTCTGTACAAGAAAGCTCCTCGTCATTTACGTATGTTCAACATAAAAAAGCTTTTCTTTTCTCCTGCAAATCAAAATGTTCAGCCCAAGCCTTACTGATCTTGACCCCCCTCATTTCTGTAAATACAAACCTTCCAAACTCATCTCAGAACATTTGCTTTTTTCTCTACCTATTCCATATGGCTTCCCTCTCCTAATGTTATTTCATTTTGAGAAACTGAAAGGAGGCGGGTTTGTGTGGGAAATGCCATGAAAAATGAAGCTTACTATATTGTAAATGCTAATTAGTTTGGAACAATGGGGCAAATACTTGCCCAAAAAATTCCTTTGTTTCCTTAGAGGTCATAAAAATTACCTTCTATTATTCCCCTGTTGATGACCTTTATATGCCTGAATAATTAAATATATTGAACCACAAACAATCTGTCCAAACTCAGAAATAAAAACAACCAATTAGTTGGTTGAAATATCATCCCAAATTCTTCCCAATTCTGTTCTCACTAATTTTTTGTATTTTCAGATTTTTTTAACTGTGAGCACAGTTAAAAAGTTATGACTTTTATAATCAGAAAAAAAATCTTTTAAAAAACTCTATTAGTAAAGTTGAAAGAAGTAGATAGACAATCTCACTAAACCAGTGCTCCGCTCTTCCCTGCTTTTCTGGATATATTGGGGTGTGACTGCTAATAGCAGCAATGCCTTACTGTTTGTGTCATGGGCTGAATTTCGGAAAGCTTACAATATAATCTCTCTGCCAAGAATCCAATATCACATTTTTAGCGTACTGTTTAGGGTCTCATGTTTTCGCACTCCAACTCTTGACTCATTGTATGTGTGTACGCACACTTTGTTCCAGACTGTCTGTCAGAAGAACACTTCTTCCTAAATGAAGAAAAGTGTTTCTGGTGAATGCCAAGATTATATGAGGAATCATAGTGCAGAGTTGCTATTCTTTGTTCCTGCTGGTTAATTGCTTTAAAGACAAAAATCAAGGGCAAATGTGCTACTAAAAAAACCTTTGTAGGGCACCCACCACTTGTACCTTTTGAAAGATCACAGACTGCATTTTGCCAACTTTTGATCAAGGTGACAAATCTTGGCTCAGAAAAGAAATTTAGCAATGTGTCAGCCCCATCAATAAGCTCTAAAGAAAAGTAATTCATTTTTAATGGAAATTGTGTTTACAAAATAGACTAGGTATATAACCAAACTCTAAGAGGAGATAACTCACCCTGGCAAATAGGCTGCATATCTAATAGAGTAAAATAAAAGTGAAGCAGAACACGTTGTACTTACAGAAATGAAGTACATGCAACATTTTATAGTTACTACAACAGTAATTCTACAACATACAGAAGCTTTCATGTTTAGCCTTGATTTAGATTCAAGAAGCAGAAGAAAAAAGTTGGGAAAGATGGAAAAGGAATGGAGCCATTATATTAAGTAAAATTTTATGCTTATTTTTTGAAAATCTTTAGACCAATACAAGCTACTTTTAGCCCTAGAATTTATTGGGTCTTCACCAATTTCTAATCTCCACTGGTCCAGCTACTCTTGTTCCTTAATAAATGTTATTATTCCTATTACAGATATTATTAAGACATTTCTAATTTCTTTTGTTTCTGTTCTTTAACCTGAATTTCACTATGATCCTATAAGCAAGGAGGGCAGAGCCAATCGGCAAATGCAAAAAACAAGGTACCAAAGAGCTCTGCTTCCTGCCTAAAAAGACTGATATAATCCTTCTAAGAACTCTGGGTACTCCATTACCTCCATTTGTCAAAAGAAGAAAACAGATGAATGATGCCACCATTCGACCTAATGAACTTAAGCTGTCCCAAATGTATTCAGCTTTTAGCACAAACTCAGAACTAAGAGAATACACAGAGTCCTTGGAAAATATACAAACAGAAGTCAAAGGCTTATTAATCTATAACTTTCGAGGCTAGAATAACAAAAAGAGACAGACGTATGCAGGATAACCAGTGAATATAATTAAGATCACCAAAAATGTTTGAAAATATTCCAAAGATTTAAACAACAAAAACAGAAAGAAAGAAAAATGAAGAGAGTCAAAGCTGGAGTTTGAGAAAGGTAGATCTGAAATAAAAACATATGGGGCTGAAAATAACACGGTATGAGTTTATGTCCTACTAGCGTCATTCATCCTCCAATTCCTAGCTCCTAGCATATGACTGATGCTTAATCATTTTGATGAAGGATTTAATGCATTAAGTTCCCCTCTCTCAGTGAATCTGGGTCTAGCAAAATCACAACATGAAAACAAATAATTGTTACAACATAATCTCAATAATAGTAACTATCTGTTTTTGAGCACTCACCAGACCTAAGAGTCTTACGTATATTAATTCACTAAATATTCACGATGATTCTATGAGATAGGACATGTTAACAGTCTTATTCAGCAGATAAGTAAACTGAGGCACACAGTCATACAGATGGCAACCTATCAAATTGCAATAAGAAACCAACAATGATAACTGTTAGTACCACTTAATGTAACAGCATTCTGTGCTACAATGGAAGAATGCTGTATGTTAAATTATGTCCACTGGTAGATTGAAAAAAAACAAAGTCATAATTATTCATTCCTCTGTCTCCATATTCTTCACAATTGACTTTGCATTTCCTCCCCACAAGAGGTAGAATCTGTTTCCCCACCCAATGAATCTGGGCAGGCCACATGACTTGCTTTGGTCAATGAAATGTGATGAGAGTGACAGATGTTTCAGTTCTAAGCCTGAGATTCAAGAGACCTTGCTTCTGTTCATTTTCTTGGGACTCTGCCATGGCCATGCGGACAAACCTGGGATAGCCTGCTGGATCATCAACACATGGAGCACAACTGAATCAGCTGATTAATCCCAGCTGAGCCCTAGAGATGTGAGGAAGTTTCTCCAAGATGAGCAAAGCTTCCTAGCTGACTGGCAGCTGATGGCAGATGCATGAAAGGGTGCAGGTAAAGTTAGAACTACCCAGCTGAGCACAGCCTAAAGGGCCAACCCGTAGAAGCAGGAGCTAAATAAATAGTTATTGTTTGAAGCCACTGTTTTAAGGTGGTCCGTTACACAGAAATAACTAAGTGATACATCCACTAGATCAAAATCTGCTATGATCATGCTTAACTTTTTTAAAAGACACATTAATGATCTGAGAAGGGAATGCACCTTAGAATTGCCAAGATAACAATATTTTTGGAAGATCAATATGATAAACTATTAAAGTCTTATGGCAGGACAATCTCAAAGACATAATCCAAATAAATTGAGACAAGGGGTAGCATTGTTCCTATTTAGTTATGTGATAAGCTGCTTCTAAAATTGTCCCCAGTAATCTTTAACTTCCCTTCAGGGTCTCCTATAAAGCTGCAATCAAGGTATCAGCTGGGTCTACTGCCTCATCTGAAAGTTCAACTAGGGAAGGATCAGTTTCCAAGCTCAGTGTAACTGCTGGCAGGATCCAGTTCCTCAAGTGTTATTGGACTGAGGGCCTTAGTTCCTCAATGGCCATTGGCCAGAGGCTACCCTATGTCCTTGCCATTTGGATCCCTCTGTAGGGCAATTCACAACATGGTAGTTTGCTACTGCAGCGAAGGCATGTGAAAAGAGTCAGAGAGAGTGCAAGCATGGTGAAAGTCACAATCTTTTACAATCTAATCTTGACACTGATATTTCATCATTTTTGCCATATTCCATTCATTAGAAATAAGTCACTGGGTCCAGCCCAGACACAAGGGAGGAAATTACACAAAGGCTTATAAATACCAGAATTTAGAGATAATTGGGAACCAGTTTAGAAGCAGCCTACTATATAACTGAATTCTAGAAAATCATAAAGATGGGAATTTTGTAAATGAACTTATGGATCAAATCTCAAAATACTAGGCCACAGGAACCAACTTTTGAAACTTGAGGAAAGCAGTTTTTTAATTCAAATCAAACAGTGATCTTATTGTCTTAAAAGTATAACAAAGGGTGAAACTATAAATAAATTTTTAAAAGCTTAGGAAAATTCTCAGATGCTGGTTCTATAAGGGAATATTAAGGGAGGGGGGTGTAAGAACCATGTGCAGCCAATTCCTAATGTTTTCAGAGTAACATCAAGAAAGACAACCTTAGCTCCCTACAAAACGTCCCTCAGAGGCAGGCAAGACGGACCATTGGCCTAATCCGTTGTGGCATTTCTTATATGCTTACGCATAACACTATGTGGGAATGCAATAAAAATTTAAACAAGGTGCTAGAGTTCAACAAAATAGGATGCAGCTTTTGAAAAATGGAGACATGGCACTCCTATATGGTCTTTAAGACATTTGATGTGCCAGTGCTCTTCTATATTAGTTCTATCCACAGAAGCTCTTCTAAATGATAACTTCAAAAACCATGTCTTAGTTCCTCACAGAATTAAGGAGACAAAAACAGCGTTTTTGTAGAGTATTACTGCTAAAGAGAGGAAGAAAATATCTGACTCCATGTGACAGGGCTCTCTTTTATGCCTACATTATGTTCAAGTGTTTAAAACAGCAAAGCCATCTATTTTGCCCTCAGGCAACGTCTAAGTAGATATTTTAGGCATACACTTGGGGTTTGGGGGGGATTTGTTTTCCTCAAGTTTATAAAGACAAGAATGAGGATGGGTATATTCAAAGCTTATGCTTTACAATAATACATAGTAGGGCGAATAAATGTTCATTGCTAATGCAACAGCACTTAATTAGAAGATAAACACCCCTCAGTAAAAATAATGAATTTAAAAGTTTCTGCATAAGCAGAGTCAACATTTTGACGTTGTAAGAGCAGTAGTTTCTGTCAATCAACCTGAATTCTCTTTAAGCCTTAAACATATAAGTCACATTGAGAGGGTTATGCATTTCACAAGTGGATTTATATATAAATACTTTTGCTGGCTCCAGTTCAACACAACAAAAGAAGTCAAACATTAGTCTGTATTTGTATTTCTTTGCTGAAGTGTTTTGACATAAACTACACACAATCCTAGCTGAAAAGCAGCAGGCAGTTTGGAACTAACTGCTCCTCACACTTGCATTCTTTGTGATATGATTTTTTTTTTCCTACTTGGAAAATTAAAAAGCTATGAGTAAAAAGTTTACTTAAACTCAAGAGAAGAAATTTTAAAAGCAGCATAGTATTTTTGAAAACTGTTGGCTTCACACATAATTACATTCTACATCTCAGAATTCCTGTTAAGTATCCAATTCCCAAATTTCAACTGCCCAACTTATCGTCAACATTTATATCTTTTGAAGACAGAAAGTAATACATATTATATCTAGAAGTCATTCAGAATGCCCTTTTTACCAATTCACTTCTTCCAATGCAGAGAAAAGACATTCTTAGTTACAACCACTAAACGTCCAGGTTACACTGCAAGTAATGTTGGAGAAATGTAAGGAAAGAAATATTTGAGAAAATTTTCATATTTATATATGTCTGCATAGAGCTAGAAAAAAATCTCTGTAGATGACCTGTATTAGTCAGTTATTGCTGCAACAATACTTAATAACAAACTAGCAAACCACTCTAAAACTCATGAACTTGAAGCAACAATCATTTATTCTCACACTCACCAGCAGCATGTTAGCTGCCACTTGGCTCAGTGAGGTTGGGGTCCAGGCTCCAGTCTCCAGGATAGGCTCAGATTCAATCCACATGTCTCTTATGCTACTTGGATCAGCAGTTGTCAGAGGCATGCGGTCAGCTCAACATTTCTCAATTTGGGACCCAGGCTGAAACAGCAGCATGTTATATGAGGCAGGTTGTCCTTCCTGGGGATCTCAAAGTGCAAAAAGGCAAACTAATCATGCAAGCATATGTAAAGTCTCTGCTTATATCATATACCCTAACATTTCTGTGACTAAAACATGATCCAGTCCAGAATCTAGGGGTGGAGAATTACACTTTGCCACAATGAGGCCATAGCCATAAATCAGTATTCTACACTATCATTTCTGGGTGTTATTACAAACCTTAAGTAGTCAATGGAAAAGTTCTGCTTTCTTCCAGACTGGATATACATTTACTGTTGTATTTAAAAACTAAGAACTCAGAGGGCATATTTTGTCAAAATATTTTTATACTTCTTTACTGTAAATCTGCATACAAAGGGAAATTCTGTGGTTTAAAAATGCCCATGATTGTAAGTTTCATATCAAATATAAATTAATGAATACACAAATAATACATATAGATATAGATTAAGTTTAGATTTACATTTAGATATGTAACTCTTTTACTATTTTCTTTCGCTTCTAAATTATTTAGTTGGAAGTCAACAATGCTATAACCTATACTTCATTAAGTCCTCAAAAATAACTTATTATTCAAAAAATAATTTTTAGGCAAAACAACATGAAAATGATAAACCAAAAAATAAATATTAAAATTCAAATTGTATTTTGTCAATACAAATAATACAGCTGATATTTTTAGTTCCAGGGAACTAGTTCCAGAGACAGGGCCACAGCTTCAACTTCCGTTAATTTGAGATTTTCTATGACAACCCTATGTCAATGGCCCAACACTTGTACACTATTCCTCCAGAATCTTGGTTTGTCTAAACTCCTGTGACCTGATAAGCTAGAAATTTCTTTCGTCCAGATTGTACTCGTTTCTAAAGCAAATGTGTGAGGTTGGCACAGCAACCTCTGTTGCTTGCTTTCTTTGGAGCAAGTTATAAAAAATGTCTATCACAGTATCTGTTCTCTGATGGAGCATAAAAAGTAGTAACACAAACATTTATTTCCAGTCACTCTATAAAAAAAGCCTCTCACAGTTAGTTTTGGGTGCAATCACTGTTCCTTTAATATAAGTTGAGTAGACGGGTTTTGTCTCTTATAGACTATATCTTCACATAAAAAAATGTGTGCACATTTTCCCTGTTGGTCTATAACTTGACTGCAAGTTTCTTCAGGCCAAGAATCATTCTCTTTGCATCCCTGAAAACACCTTACACCATGCCTTGTATTTAGGAAGCATTTGATGAATCTGCCCAAATGAACTGAATCATTAGATTCCACCTCTTATAAATCCATTGGCTTAAAGGAGCATTTACTAGTCTCTTGGGGAAGATAATGATTGTTCTTGACAGCCGTAGGTAAATTATGAAAAATGAGGTAAATCACCAAAATGAAAGACCAAACTATGAGTCAGATATACTTGGGATCCAACCAAAATGGCCATGAGAAACTGTACTGGCTTCACAAGAAACTACTGGAGCTGTACTTTATCTCCTATCTTAGAATCTTTATTTCCACAAACACATTTTTGCTGGAATATGAGGAGACTGTGTGCCCTGGTGAAACACCGCATTCAATATAACAGTGCTGGTTGCAAATAATTTTAGCCAGGTAGTAAATACAAAATTGTGGAAGATAAGAAACTTAAAAGATACTACAGAATATATGTAAAATACATGCTTGTAAACTTATGAATAAATTAGTTGGTTAACTTGTTTAAGTAATGACACGGTCAAATATCCAAATAACTCCTCTGTCAGCTAAAAAGTATTAAGATCTTTGTTCTATATTCAGAACATAGCTTAACAAAATTCTTAGGGAAACTGATACTACAATGTGATTTTTGTGTACAATAACCCACTTAAACAGTGTTTCTAGCTTATTTTCAGAGGTTCAAAAATAATTGTTAAAAAATAAGTTCACATGTTAAAGATACATATCATCATATACTAATTTGGTTTTCATTTTAAATACACACAGATACACACTAAAAATAACCAGATAACAAAAATTATTATCCCATTTCTTAACAGAAAATGATAATAATTTAAATTAATGTTAAGTTCTTCCTCTCCATATATGTTACTTGACCATCAAGCACTCAGAACACCATTAAAAATCATCCATGTAAAGTTATCCAATTAAAAAGTTTTGCTTCACCTATCCTACACCCACCAATACCCACTTGACAATTAGATAAACATTTGCCCTTTAACCAAATCATCACCTGTCTGACTTTTTTTGGAATTAAAGTCAAAGAAATAAATTTTTTAAACTTTTTATTATGAAAAATTTTAAATGCACATAAACACATTATATTAGTATAGGGTAACGATTTTCTAACAAGGAGATCCCATTGATTTCAGTCTTACTCGATAGAACTATAAACAGAAACTTAAACTAGCATCCTATTCTCTTTTATGTCGCTGATCCTGTTCTTCACTAGAATTCCAAGGCAGGTAGGAGAAAAGAGATATTCTACCTCCTCCTTAACTCCATGCCTGAATATTTCTGTCTATAGCACTTCTTATCCATCTTCAACTCAGCTCAATCTCTCTTAACCCCATGAGGAATTTGAGAAAATTCAAAAGACCTCATTCATTCATTAGTTCACTATTTATAATTCCATGCCAGGAACTGCAATAGGCGGTGGGGAGTCCACACAGAAGTTGGACACAATTTCTATCCCATATAGTGCTAATCAGCTAATGAGATAACCAAACTTTGATGATTACAAAAAGGTGTGGTAAGTGCTATAATGTGAACATACCATTTACTATTAGAGCAAAGAGGCGGATTCCACCTAGAAAGGTAAAGTAGCTGGGTGATCAAGGAAGATTGTTTAGAAGAAGTGATATCTAATCAAAGACCTAAAGAATAATTAGAAATTAACCCAGTGAAAATACAGGGCAAAATGTCCAAGGCAGAGAGAATAGCATAGACAAAGATCTAGATATAGGAGAGCTTGGTACATCTGAAAAAAAAAAATCAAAGGTTAGAATGGTTAGAGCATAAATTTGGCATGAGGAAGAGCATGTTGGAGAGAGAATAAAGAAATCATGAGGCTGGGAAGATATCAGAGGGCCAGTTTTTGCAGCATCTTGTCTTTCAAGTGAAGGGAGTTTACATTTTATCTTGAAGGCAGTAGGGATTATTGATGAAGACCATGACGTGAACAGATTAGATTTTAGAGTAATCCTTCTTGCCACATGTGACAAGTAACAATGAAGGGAGGCTGGAGAGGACAAGGAGAGAAGAGGGACATGTGAGAGGCTGTGGCAGTATTGCAGGTGAGAGATGATGGTAGCTTCTTCTAGAGTGGAGGGAGTGGAGATGGAGAGCTAGAAGGACTCAAGGGTTACATAAAGGGGGAAGACAACAGGATTTATTGAATGGTTGGTTCCTGGAGAAAAAAGAAATCATTATGACCCTCAGGTTCCTGTTTGGCCAGCAGAGTAGATGATGGTATCATCTGCTGAGATGAAGAGCCCATTCTGGGCCTTAAGTCACTGTGATTTGTCCAGGAGCTATGTTGGAATTAACATGAATAAAACTAGATTGGATTAATGCAGATCATGGGAGTCATCATGGAAGTTTGATAGTCATTTGCCCTACTATTTTAATGTATCCCCTATTTGGACATTTGCCCCTTTACCACAGGCCACCAATCTCGTGAAGGTTAGGAATCAAGAAACTTGGATTCTAGTCCAAGTTCTGCCACCAAGAAGCTGTATGGCCCTGAGAAAATCCCTTTCAGTCTCTGGGCTTATTTGCAGAATAACAAGATTAACACTATCTCCAAGTTACTTTTGGGTTTCAACATCCTATTGTTGTGGTTCCAGTTAATCTATCCCCTGTTTATTCAAGTTTACTCTAAAAATTAATCATTAGCAAGACATTGAACAAGAATTGCCATAGAAAATAAAGCTCCCTTTTTTCTTTGATATTAGTAATACCTTAAAAAATCTTTCTGATATTTAAAAAAAACGTATCCTAGGTTGTTATAACGACTATTTTTTTATTATTCTACAAGATATTTAAAACTTTTTAAAAGTTTTTCCTGCTGTCTTGCACAGCTACCTTCCCATTTCAAATAATTTGTTTAACACAGTACCTGAAATTTAAATACTATACCTGAGTTTTTTAATCAGCTAAAAAAAAATCAATTAGTATTTGACTCAACTTTAAAATTATTTTGCCATCCACTATCTAGCCTTATTTTTAATTACAAAAGCAAAAAAAAAGAAAAGAAAAGCAGTTTCCAATGTCTTTCATTATTTCTTCTAGAAGAACTATATACCAGGTCTTTTTTCCATACCCCTCCCTAACCTCCACCCCTCAGGAAGAAACATTTAATTCTCAGGAAGAAACTTACAAACAGAACCCAGTCATATTTCTTGATAGTAATTTTCTTTGTTATTGTGAGTCCCTTGACGAAGATATATCTAAAATTGATTTGGAGACTACTTTCTTCCACTGTTATATGGCCAATAGTAGCAATCCAAGTCAACAGGGAATGAAATAAAAGCATATTTGAACACCAGACCTGTATTTCTGATGGCTTCTAAAATATATCTATTGGCTTGTCTCACTGCCACTTCACACATGTTGGCACAGTGCCCAAAGCATGGTAATAAACAGCTATCATTTATTGAGTCCTTAGTAGTGCCACACACTGTACCAGGAGTTTCGCATGCATAGCCCAGTTTTTACATCAGTCTGTATGGGTTTTAGTATTATCCCCATTGTACAGATGAGAAAATTAAGACTCAGAGAGTTACTTGCCCAAAGACCCTTCAAAGGTAGAAAGTGGTAGGGCTTAGGGCTCAGACAACATCCAGTGTCAAAGTCTGGACTTTAACGACTCATCTGCATGGCTTCCACATAAGCACTAAATAACTATTATAGTTGAAAAGATGAGTGGATGCATATATGCTGTCATCATTTTATCCCAAATAAGCTTGTCCCAATTTCTCTGCTTTGTCTGTCTCCTTTGCAATCATATGACTACCGATAGCTTAAAAGTGTTTCCTGTCTGTCTTATATTCATTTGACACAACTAACACATCAGGTAATATTCTAGGAGCAGTACAATGTCTTCTTTCTAGAGTTTACATTCCAGAGTAGGAGATGGATAGCAAACAAGTAAATACATAAATCAACTAAGGACTTACAAATTGCAGAAGTGTTTTGAAGGCAATAAAATAGAATAATGGGATAGAGAGTGACTGGGGGGAGATCTATCTTCCTTTGTTCTCTTGATATTCCCCCTCTATCTATTCTCACTGCCAGACCCCAGCAGAGGGTCAGTTTTTGGAAACCTTATTATCACCGTACCTTCATAACTGTTCTTGCTCCCTCTAGGTTCTTTTTTTTTTTTTTTTTTTCAGTCTATCATGCTGCCCTCTTTAGAACAATATCCCTAAATTGTTAGTTTCACATCTTGCATTTTGCTGTACAGTGGACTCAAACACCTCACTTTATACTCAAGTCCCTTCATCATCTTGTCTCATCCTACAAATCCAAAACACTTTCTTTCCTTCCTTCATCCACAAGTGTCTCTGGAACATCTCCTATGTGTTAACCACGACGCACTACTCAACATCAGACATCTGGTCCTTCTGGCCAAGTTTCTCAAGTGCCCTACATACACATGCTCATTCCCACATACCTGATGCCAGAATGGCCTTTTCTGCTCTGTCCACCTATTAAACTCTTTTTGTCATCTACAGTCCAGCTAAAGTCTCAGTTTTGCAATCAAGTTTTCTCTATGCCATTCTAAACTAATGACCTTTTTCTTAAAAAAAATCACATTAATTTTCCCAGCTTTCTATTTCATAGCTTTCCATTCAAGTACACTGCTTTGCAGTGCTCCCTAATCATTGTGTAAATGTGTGTGCTGTACACGTGTAGGTGACTGAAGGCTGTACCTTTGTTCAGGACAATAAAACAACTCTTATATTGCTCTCTTATTCCTGAGTGTCAATGATCACAATAGCAGCTAAAATTTATTTAGCATTTACCATGTGCAAAGTACTGTGCTAAATGTTTTACACAGTGTAATTTATTTTCCCTACCCAACAGGAGGGTCAGTGTCACCCTTCTTAACCCCATTTGGCAGATAAGGAAGCTAAGGCTTGGCTAGATGAAATGACTTGGATAGGATCACACTGTTAGCAAACAGCAAGCCTAGGATATCTGGTTCCAATATCTGCAATCTACTCCCTAAACCATGCTGCCTGAACATGATCCTCAGCATTATTTTATACTTTCAATCCCCAGCTAATTCCCAGAAAGATTCAGGACCCTTTACAGGAAAACACATTATGCTGGGCGTGGTGAGGTGGGAAAGATAAAAGTTGTATTAACTCCAGAGCAGGATTCTGCATTCTGGGGTTTGCTACTGTAAGGACTCAGCGGGGAAAGCCATGATCATCACAACTGACAAAGAGGTAAACCTTCCATTAAGGACCTGGTAGGTAAGAAAAGAGAATATCTTGAAGTCACTGGACAAGACAGCAGTGAGAGTTGCATCAAGGTAAAGCTGACAATAGTGTGGTGGTACACACCTGTAATCCCCGCTACTTGGGAGGCTGAGACAGGAGAATCGCTTGAACCTGGGAGGCTGAGGTTGCAGCGAGCCGAGATCATGCCACTGCACTCTAGCCTGGTGACAGAGCATGACTCTGTCTCAAAAACAAAAAACAAAAACAAGAACCTCACCTGTAAGGAGTTCCAGTGAACTCACTCAGGGTTCTCAATGAAGGTCAGAGGAATTTTTTTTATAACTCTGCCATAAAATAATTGGAAATAGAAGAAGGAGACGTATTGGACACTTATCAGAAACAGAAAGTGAGCTGTTTAGCAATTTGGACACTCCTTTAGGTTTTTTCCTTCTTTTCTATTTTTAAAATAGTTCTTTTATAATGCGGTGCTTAATACTGAATTGGCTCTGTTCTCTGGGAGTCCCACTTTAAAACATCTGGTATTTGCATCTCCGTGCCCATTATTCATTTTCATTGGTTTTTCTTTGGCCAATTTCTTGTGATCCCACTCTAGCTTCCTTTCTATGGCCTTCTTTATATATATACATATATAACTGTGCGGACACTGTGGAATAAGCCTACCTTTTCTAGGACTGGACATTTTCAGGTTTGTCTATGACAAAGTTGATGTGATGGATGGGAGTGTGCCCAATGACTTCCCCAGTGACCAAGGGCCCTGAAGTCCCAGCCAGCAACTACTTCTCTACTAGAACTTCTGTGGGAGATGGAAGTTTTCAGGGAACTAAATAGAGGAAGAAAAGGTGCTTCATTAACTTGAAACCACCTCTAAAATTAGATGGACTGAACCAAAAGAGGGAAAATTCAGTTCGAAGTGGGGAGAGTAGGTTATGGGTAATAACAATAATCAGCTCCAAAGGTGTCTTCACTGCAGAGACAATGCATTTTTAGAGTTTTAAAATCTTGTCAGAATATGCCACATAATAATGAAAAAGGTCATACAGAAGCATCTACCATGGAACATTGCTGTCTTTTGATTTTGTTCGTAATCATTGCTTAGGACATGGGTTTTAAGTGGTAATTGTCTAATGCCAACTACATTTTTAAAAGTAAAATATTTGTAAAGTCTGTTAAAATTTTTTTAAAAGAAGCACCATACAATAGGAGTGTGAAATACAAATAAAAAGCTAAAAATCATATACAATAAAGATAGCAATCAATATACCAAAAATACAAATGACTATCAAGTTTAATGTAAATATCTCAGCAATTAAAGCAAAAAGGAATTTTACCCAATCGTACAGTTCCAAATTTATGACATCATCCTACACGGAAAAAAAAAAATTACTTCCGCTTTGTTTTTCTTGAAAATTTCCTCACTGCCCTGTATTTTCCCAAGGACATAACATAATAGAAGCACTGTTAGAGACCTAAGAGGTTTTCCCCCTTACTTCTTCATATGCAAATGCAAATGTCATCTCAATCATGTTGTCTAGTACCTTGTAGTTTATTGAGTTCAGCAAGTTGAAACTTTTTGGTTTTGATTAAAACACACACCTGAAAATTTCATTAATGTAATATATTTCCTTCAAGTCATTCTGAAATACCTCACTCCACCATTACCAACATGTGCAGTTATGCAACTATGTCCTGAGGAGATGACGCTGAGCGGGATGTAAGGTGATAGCCTTGAAGAATAAGAGTTCAAAGACAGCATCTTGCCCAAGAGCCCTGTCCTAACACAGACCCTGAATCCCAAACTACACCCATTTAGCAACCTGAGAATCAGCCTTCTCAAAGTATATGCACTTCAATAACACCCCTTACCAAGGAGACAAAAACCACAGTTTCTTTCATGCACTATCAAGCTTCCATGAAGGATGTGCTTTTGGTCTTTCCTTAGCTGCTTTTAACAGGGTTAAAGCCCTGAGGCTGCTGATACATGATTATATGAACTTTTTTTAAGATACACATTTTCTCAAGACTAAATAAATACCATATATTCAGTCTGTAATTGGCTTTTATCAGGAGTCATTCTCCTTCCTTTAAAATAGCATGGGCTTTGTGGTTCTCACTCAAAGTCCTTAAAGAAGAAAAACATATGTATTAAAGGTACAGTAAGCTTTAGAGTCTTACATTGATTGCTTTTTGCCAAGAATCCCATTTTAAATGTTTTATTTTCCCCCCAAATTTGTGTAAAGGAACAAAGTGGATATTATTCTTTAAATCTAAGTTTAAACAGCTTAATGAGTGGAGCCAATTGAAGTAAATCATAATTGCTAAACAGGATGAAGTTTACAACAGCTTTGTGAAACTCTGCAGAAAAGCACAACACAAAAAATAGCCCTGGATAAGAGAAATGCATTTGTATGGAGCCACTGTCCCAAGACTCCTTTCTCTAAAATGCCAGCATTATGAATCAGTGTGTGTAAAACAGTAACCTTCGTGGGCCTATGTTCTAACTCGATCCATATTATTTATGTTCCACACTTTATCATATAACTGGCAAACATTTTCAAATAGTAAGACTCAACATGCCATCAACAGTGATCTATAATCAGGCTGAATTACTTTCTCCTGCATTAGTAAATTAGGACAATCCCACCCAGTAGTACTCATTTGTCCACCTTTTGTACTCCACAATTTTTCTTCAAACTAATGGATTTTATGCAGGTAATCAAAAGTTGTGGGGCTTCTTCTCAATTCAATTAGCTAAATTATTTCTTGCCATTTCAAATTATAGCCTAAGTCTCCGCAAGGCAGCAATTTTTTAAAGTTGTAAAGCAGGATTATTTATGCTTAGATATCGGATCTGTAATAAGAATAGCCCAAACACTGATAAGATACAGAGAAGGAAAGGACAATAAGCAGGTGAACTGGAACTATTGCTAGACTCCCTGGCCACCTTTATAAGCCCTCTGCCCACAACAATCTACTTGCACTCTCTCTTGGAATTTTACTAAGGTCCTAAGATAGGGCAAACACTTTGGTGCAAGTTTCTCAACAAACCTTTGTCCAACCACTATTCTGACCAGATGCTCAAGAAAGGGGGTTCTGTGGACTAATAAATTTGAGAAATGCTGCATTTTATAAAGCTCATTAGCATATTAAAAGTTCCCAGAAGTCCTACATAAACTTTTAATTTAGTTAGCTAAACCCCCTGCTTCCCAAAATTAAGAGGACACAGAATCTCATTTTCAAGATAACATCCCACAGAACCAATGTTCTGCCAGGATTCACTTTGGGAAACCCAATTTTAGAGCTCCAATTTAGCTTTCTGCTTATGTTGTCCTTACTGTTTCAAGCTGGATGATATGTTGTAAATAATCCACTGTGCCTTTATGGAGAGTACTGTAATCTCTAGAGCTTGGTGAATGGTTTGAGTTTTATGTGAGTTGGAATTTCTTGTGGGGATTAAGCTACCTGCTAATTTTGTGCTTGAACAATGCATTCACTGTGACATTCCACCTTGGTGCAGAGTGAAAGGTTTTTGGAGCATGCCAAGTTGACCTGTTACTGTAACTTCTACAAACACTTCATTTTTGCCCAACATTAAACTTCACTTGACTAGTAACAGGGTAGGCAAAGTGAATTATTTAATACTCCACTTGACTAGTATTAAGGTGACCAAAGTGAACTGTTTAATACTCATTCTCACTTTATTGAATACACTTCCAGCCCTTCCACAGCAAACAAACAAAAAAAACCATACTTCTGATTTCCCTCTCTATGGTGAAGTAACATCCTCAGAACTCAACATCCCATCGAATCAAGCAATGTCATAGACCCTTAGCCCTTAGCTCTCCAAATTCGGAAATCTGCAGAGTGTCTCCATCATCAATGTGTTTGGTGGGACCTAGCATAACAAAGTCTTAGCTCCAAAATGCTAAGTTTTGCCAGAACATATGGGGTTATAAAAGCAAATATGTACTATGCATAATATTACGTCACATTATCGGGCACATTTTTTAAAACAGCAATACCCACAGGTCTGAACAACTTCAGTTTTATGCAAATTCTGCAAGCACTAAGACGTGTTTACTTGTCACTTTTTTATTGTATCAGCACAGTCCCCAGGGAGGAATCACATCTCACTTTGCTTTGCCATTATTAGTGTCTACCTTTGTAAATACTCTTCTCACTTGCTAAAGGTTTTCTGGCTCTACACAAGAGTTCTCCATTCACAATCTTCTTTTGTGACTGGCAGAGAGGAGCTTCTGCGGTTACAATGATGCAACTCGATCCTCCTTGGGATTTCAATATGCTGTACCATTGATGCCCAACCCCACACGCTTTTTATAATCATAGCCATCATCTTTTTATTATGTCTTGGACTTGAGGAAGCCTGAAAGCAGATGTAACTCATGATGACCTGACTTCAATGGGAGAATGAACCAGGTGGTTAATTGTCTCTAAAACAAATACACTGATAATTAGCAGGAGAGCACAATGCAACAGAAGCCTAACCACCAACCTTTATTTAAGTTAAGCAAATGGGTGAGCAAATGATGCAGCTGCACCACACTTTGACAAGTTAATAAGGGAGCCATACTTCATCTCCTCAGCCATACTAGCCAAAGCATGCCCTCAGGACTTGGTATCAATGATGCTAAAACTGTGAACTTGGGAAATTGTCAATGCTTTCAGTGAAAACCCCTTGCCTACTTGGTGGAGCCAGGATTTAAGGTGTTAGATTTTCTCACCTATGGGACAGTGGGGGTCAAATCAAGGACAATAGAAAGTTGATGAGATCGCCCATACACACTGGAAGTGCTAATAATTGCAGCTCTCTAAGAGTGCTAATTCAGTGACAAAATCTTTGTGTATTTCATTTTTCTAGGGTTTAGCATTACCTGGCTTGGACTGGTTAGTGACTAGACCAGGATTCAGCAAGCTTTTTCTGTAAAGGACCAAACAGTAGGTAGATATTTTAAGCTTTGCAGACTTTATGGTCTCTGTCACAACTACTTACCTCTACCATTTTAGTGCAAAATAGCAATAGACAAGACATAAATAAATGACTGGCTGTATTCCAATAAAACTTTATTTATGGACACTGAAATTAAGTTTCATGTAATTTTCACTTCAGAAATATTCATCTTTTGATTCCTTTTTAACCATTTACAAATGTAAGAATAATTCTTAGATTGTGAGCCATATAAAAATGAGCTGTATTCGAACTATAAGCTGTAGTTTGCTAACCACTGGCCTAGATTAATGAATTGATCTTCAGTTAAGGATTCAGAGATAACCTGGGGTCATTCTTTCTGGTTTAAATTCAGTTCATGAGAAAGAACTGAAGCCATGGGAAAGGGCTATTCAAATTACTCGATTCAATAAATACATATTGATAACCTGTTGTACAAGTCACAGGTCCTAACTAAGGGCCTAGACTCTCTTAAAATAGGCTATACTTCAGAGTTCTAGTAGCAAATTGATCAACCTTAGTGATCAGGCAAAGGGACTCTGCCCTGGATGATTTGTCAATAGGTATTAAAATACATATATTATTTGGCCCAAATTCTTCATTTCTGGGAATTTATCCTAAGAAAATAACTAAAATTATGTGCAAAAATTAAACAATATCAAGGATGCTTATTACCCTATTATTTATAAGAGGAAAAAACTGGAAATAAATAGAAATGTTAAGCAATGACATTGTTATTGTCAATGTTAAATAATAGGAATTTAAACAATTTATGGTAATTCTCTATAAAATGGATCATTATATAGCCAATAAATGTATGACGCGTAAGTATGTATTATGGGCAGAGTGCAGCGGCTCAAACCTGTAATCCCAGCACCTCGGGAGGCTAAGGCAGGCAGATCACTTGAGCTAAGGAGTTCGAGACCAACCTAGGCAAGATGGTGAAACCCCATCTCTTCAGAAAAATTACAAAATTAGCCAGGTGTGGTGGCATGTGCCTAAAGTCCCAGCTACTTGGGTGGCTGAGGCAGGAGAATTGCTTGAGCCCAGGAGGTTGAGGTGGCAGTGAGCCATGTTCACACCACTGCACTCCGCCTGGGTAACAAAGTAAGACCCTGTCTCAACAAACAAACAAGCAAAAACGACTAAGTATTATGGAAGGATGATCATCTAGGGGAGCAATCAGGTAACAAAACAGTAAAGAGCAAATGATCTCATTTTCTTTTTTAAAATTGGAGAAAATATCTAGGAGGATAGCTAAGGTGTTAGTTTTCATCATTGAGAGGTGATTTATGACTAGTCCTTAATTTCCTCTTCTTTTGTATTATATTTTCTTGTTATTTTAAATTCATTCATTCATTCAACCCATATTTATTAAGCACTTCATGTGTTCTAAAACATGTTTTTCTATGGTGGAAACCTTATATTGTGTCATTTTTAAAAAACTAAATATTTAAAAGAAGAAGAGATCCCCAAAAGTTAATGTAAGAATGTACAAGCAATTGGGGTAAGTTGCATGGGAAGCCCACCTCATAGAGAAGATGCTGAGGAAGATGAGGACCAGTGTGACTAAGGCAGAGGCAGCTGGGAACTGGGTCTAAGATATCTAAAGCTACATGGTGAGCAACTGTTAGCCATATTGCATGTACCTATGCCACTCTTTCTACCATCTTATAAAACCATTTCCCAACCCTATAAAGGGGCCAGTGGGTAAGACACTAAAACATGGCAAAGATGTAGCCTAATAATATAGTCCTATAATGCCCCCTTCTTCTGACAGAGAGTGTGAATAAAAGAAAGAACGATTTGGGCAATATACCTATTCAATCTGGCGACTGAAAAAAAAAAAACCCGAGTGACTTAACACAGTATCTTTATCAAGGTAGAGTCTAGACTGCACTAGATTGAGATAATTTTGTCAAGCAGAAGTATTTTAAAGCACATACAGCAAAGTATCAGAATAGTGGTGATGGAGAAGCAGAAATGCAAATATTTCCAGGTTTTTCCTACAGACCTCTTTGACTTGCTGGTCTCACTGAAGTATGTAGGCTTTTTTTTTTTTTTTTAAGATGGAGACTCGCTCTGTCACCAGGCTGGAGTGCAGTAGCACAATCTCAGCTCATGGCAACCTCTGCCTCCCAGGTTCCAATGATTCTCCTGCCTCAGCCTCCGAGTAGCTGGGATTACAGGCATGTGCCACCATGCGTGGCTAATTTTTTATTATTAATAGAGACAGGTTTTCACCATGGTAGCCAGGCTGGTCTTTAACTCCTGACCTAAGGTGATCCACCCACCTCAGCCTCCCAAAATGCTAGGATGACAGGCGTGAGCCACCGCACCTGGCTGGTATGTCTTTTCAGGTGCTAAGCCTAAATAATTGTTCTTCTGACATTCAAGATGGCAGTCATTTTCTACTGCATCTGAAGTTATGCCTTTTGTGTGGTTCAGGAAACCATGGAGATAAAAAGATTTTACAGGGTTATTGGAAGATGAGGACATATAATTCCTAGACCATCATGTATCACATATTATTTCAGCTATGAGATTTTTATAGTGAAAACTCAGGTATAGAACAATTGAGTAACAACTGAACCTGAATACTAGAGTACATTGTTTTTAGTAAATTCTCATATGAATTCAGACAATTAGATGTGGCTTCAACCACACTGATGCCTTATTGTAAACACAGAGTGTCTATTTCATTTTCTGCATCTCTCTCTTCCCATTGACATTGAATAATTGTCTTCCAGTATCCTGAAATAATAGTTCTGGTGTGTAGCTGGCTGACAACTCAACATGCAATCAAAACCATGCTGGCCAGATATGTGTAACTGCTTCTAGGCCATTGCTGATCCATCTGTCACTTTCCATACATTGGGTTGGAAAAAGTATTCAGTGAGCAGATAAAGTCTACCAAGCATGTATCCATGCATGCACACATCACACACACAGAGACACACATACTTATTTGCCCTGTATGGGATTATGTGGGCGTATGTATTGATCTAGAATATAAGCCAATATTTTCAACAACAGTTTTATCTCCATTTACATAACAGTTTGTTGTTGTTGTTGTTGTCACTTAATTTCAAAATAATCAATCCTTTCTCCTCCTTCCAAGGAGAAAACCGGAAATGTTCCTTTCACTACTGCCATTTTTCAAAAGACCCTTATCTGTACTCCAGAGAGAACCTGGTTGGGGCACAAATATTTGCATCAGCTATTTTGGTTCTATAAACACTCAAAGGAGCAGCAATAGTAGAACAAAAGAAAAACCTAGAAACAGTTGTTCTAGTCTTTAATATAACACTTAATTTTTCCATTAATGCATGAAAATTCTCCAGATGCTAGTTATAAGCTTGCATTGCTATTTTTATTTTTATTTTCATCAATAATAATCTCAGCTTTTATTGGGCATTTCTTTTCCAGAGAGCTCTAAGAAGTTTATGCAAATCGTTTTTTTATCTTCACACCATCTTTGAGACATAGCCAAGAAGTAGATCATTTTCTACTTGAAAAGATAAAAAGAAATTTGTAGAGATGTCAGCACAGGGAAAGATAACTGGCCTGGCTCCAACCAATCCTCTCTCCAGCCATTGCCACTCTGGCAAACTATGATCTTTTTTATTTTTTTTTTATTTTTTATTTTTTCTGAGACAGAGTCTCACTGTGTTACCCAGGCTGGAGTGCAGTGGCATGATCTCAACTCACTGCAACTTTTGCTTCCTGGGTTCAAGCAATTCTTCCTACCTCAGCTTCTCGAGTAACTGGGATTACAGGCTCCCGCCACCGTGCCTGGCAAATTGTTGTATTTTTTAGTAGAGACAGGGCTTCATCATGTTGGCCAGGCTGGTATCGAACTCCTAACATCAGGTGATCTGCCCACCTTGACCTCCCAAAGTGCTGGGATTACAGGTATGAGCCACCACGTCCAGCCAATCTTTTTTAAAACAAAGTTAGGTCATGTCTTTCTGATCCTTGCCCTAAAGCCTGTAACACCTTGCCTCATCTGTCTGCTCTTAAAGCATATCTCCTGCCTCCTTCTTTGCTCACTATGCTTCTGTGTTATTAACTACCTAGAGTTTGGTATCCCAGAATGATTTCCAGTGACAAAAATTTATGTGAGAGTCCTTTATGAGTAAAGTTTCCAGAAAAAAAAAAAAAAACAACAGGCGAATGAGGAACTGGAACCAGGAAGGGAAGGCAACCAATGAGATGAAAAATCAAGTAAAGTCCCAGTGAGGATATCTTCAGCTTAATTCCACAGAGGATCTCTGGGAAGGTGACCCTCATCAGGGGCAAGGTAGATGGAGAATTATTCCTCCACACTCATCAGTCATTGGTAAAGGGCTTCCCTGAGGGACATACATTTCAAAAGCTTCTAACTCTCAGGACTTGCAGGCTAAGTGAATTCTGGCACCCCGAAGGCAGCTCTCCAACAAGGCAATGCAGGTGCTGCCACTGGGAGGGAAACACATCAGATGCTAATAAATCAGAAGGGATAGGGGCAGAGCCATGACAGTGACTGCTACACTGGTCTTCTGTCCTAGAACGTTCCATGGAGGCATCCTGGGGCCTCATCAAAGTCAGTTCCCCTCTGAAACTCTCTCCCCATGGTCCTTTTCAGGGTGCCTTCTTTTTCTTAAGATGGCCTCTGATTTATTTTTACCCCCTTCACGCTCCTTCAAAATGGAAGTGAAGCTGTCTATATAAAAGGAAGCTCTCCCTCAATTCATCCCTGTAATGCCCTGTTACATCCTTCTTGGCATTTAACACTATCAGTCACTGTTTGTTTGCATCTTGCCTATTGCCCCATTTGCTGCACTACAATAGCTAACAAGCATTTCCCTAGTCACTATGTTACAGAACCAAGCCAGACCTGCGTCTCACAACAGCTTCACTGGATCTCTGTTTTTTTGTATTTTTATTGTTATTGCAGTGTGGTTTTCAAGTCAGTTTAATAAAAGAAGAATCCCAGAATTAATTACCCCAGTGGAATGTATGCTCTATGAAAGCCGGGATAGTGTGTGTCTTGCTGTCCACTGTATACTGAACATCTGGCTCAGCTTCTGATGCCCAGGAGGCACTCACTCAACTGGTTATTTCTTTAAGAATATCATACTTTTTTCACAAAACAAGTTCATGTACTCTGCTATGGATAGCAATTAATTTTAAGATACCTAAAAACAAACTTGGAAGAATGGAAAAAAATTTCATGGTAATAAAAGCCTAAACTCTATGGTAACATATTTACAAGCTAAGGCCAAAGTAATTCAAGCATTCAAAAAAAAAAAAAAAAAAAAGTAGTTAAATACGAAACTTTCTCCTCTACATTTAGTGGAAAAGTCAACAAATGGTAGAAATGAGAAAACTAAAAAAGGATTTTGGGGGGGATGCTTCTATTTTAATAAACCAGATTGTTTCTAAATTGGGTATGGGAACTTCTTTCACACATAATGTTTATTTTTAAATTACTCTCCCCCCTAAAAATAAGGTGTTTACCATGTGAGCTGAGCTTACTTGAGTTTCCTGTGGTATATGGATACAGAAATGGCCCCAATTCTTTCTCTCCTATATTCAATGGGAGTTTGCTATTCCCCCTTACTGACAGCCATTGTCTATTTTCTCACCTCTTAAATCTGGATAGCTTTTGCCAATAGAATGAGGTCAAAGTGGTAATGTTCCAGTTCAGATTCTAGGCCTCAAGGGAACTTCTATGCTTCTATTCTCTACTGGAACTCTGCCATCATCATGTGAATACATCCAGACCGAACTGGAGGGAGAAGAGGCCACAAGGAGCCAAGATGATTTCTCCCAGCCATGACCATCCTAGACCAACCAACTCCAGCCAACCCACCACTGACCACAGGATATGAACAACCTCAATGAGACTGAGATTGGCCAAGTCCAGCCTGTATCAGAGAATCTACCCCGCAAACACACAGACTTATAAGGAGTAATAAATAGTTGCTATTTTAGCCGCTACAGACCTTTGCTGCACTACAATAGCTAACTGAAGCATTTCTCCCAGTCATTATGCTACAGAACCAAGCTGAACCTCACAACTTCAGTGGATCTCTGTTTTTTTGTATTTTTATTGTTATTGCAGTTGTGGTTTTCAAGTCAATTTAATAAAAGAAGAATCCCAGAATTATTTAGTATAAGTGATTAACATAAAAAGCAACCTCAACAGGCAAGCTTTTCAGAACAATAGCTCTTTCAAACCTCTAGTAGTCTACCGAGGCTTAAAAGCAAAGCATTTACTTTGGCAAAAAAGACAAAAAATACACATGCCAAAATAAAATAAAATAAACTGTCTAGTTCTACTCCCTATTATACCAATCAACAATATTCATTAAGATTCACATACTTTCTTCTTAACTTTATAAATAATTAGCTATGATTTAATAGTATAAGAATAGGATTAAGTGAATCACTGTTCTTTTTTTTTTTTTAAGCTACAGTGGTACGTGGGATTTTTCTCTTGCTGTTGCTTTTACCAGATCATCTGCCATTTCATTGTCCTGTGCAAAAATAAAAATCTAGGCACCTGCCAAACCAAAATAAAAAGAGAGAAATAGGAAGGAGGGGGGAGGAGGAAAGCTTTGTTCAATGTAACTGCTCATTGGCCTATATGAAAAAGAATAGCAAATAAACAACCTGCCACAAATTGAGGTGTATACAGAGGTATAGACCTTTAAAGCATATTTCAGTTGCCACAGTTACCATTTTGCAAAATAAAATAAAGCAGGAGAATTGTCAAATGAAATTTTGCTGCATTTCTTGTGCAGGTTCAATACATTTTTTTTTTTTTTTATTGACAGCCTTTTCCTCCAAATTTGGGTATGACAGTTTCAGTTCTAATTGTGTATTGTTCTGAGGAATGGCTCATTTTCTGACGTGTTTTTATTATATCAAAAGCTGAAAATTTTAAATCAAGTCATCCTTTCTTTTTCATTCTTTTTGTCCTCTCCTTCCAAACATGTGTGCCTATACATGTATTTTTTATTGGTTTATAATTGAATAAAGAATAGTTTCACTGCTGCAAAGAATTTTGGAAACGACAAGTTTACCTCCTTATGATATTTAGCATCTATCATTTTACTTGCCAAATTTTGGAGTTGTGGTTCCCTGTGAGTTAAGGCTTTCTGTAAAGTTTAATTTATCCAATATAAACCTTGAAGAATCCTTTACCTACATGGATAGAATAACAACAGATCTTTGTCTGATTCTTTGTGCTAGGCCTCCATGGTGGATGCTTTTTTTTTTTTCTGCAGTACTTCCTAGAACCTATTTTCCCTTTCTCCTTTACTAATTTCACTCTGAATCTCTGAGACATGTGGTTTGGGTGGGATTGATCCCACTCCCAGTTGTATCCAGCCATGTATTTGCTAAAGCCAATCAGTGTATCTCATCTTCTGTGTAAATACAAAACAAAACTGATAGATGCACTATTTGAGCCCAGTGTAAGTTCTCATCTGAATCATTCCCTCTGGACTGATCAATTGAAAACACCAATAAATGCTATTTTCTTCTTTCAGCCAGTTTGAGTTGAGTTCTACACCATAAAGTATTATCAAAAAATAAAAATTTGAAACAGAACTATTGAAAGATAACATGGCAAACTTTGGAAATTAATGTGTTTCTCATTAAGAGTATCCAAGCAGGGTGGAATAGCAGAGAAGAAATCCAAGCATCATAGAAACAGTTTTCTTCTAAGATTACTGTCAACCCACCCTTTTGGTCCTGAATAGTGAATCAAAATGCATGAAACTTAGATTAATATAAAGCCCACTGCCTGTCTCACCCAGATGGATAGTAAAGTCACAGACAAGGCAAGTACAGAGAAGCCAAAGACCCAGATTTCCTTGAAATAATTAATGCACCAAATAATTGCCTCAGAGCCCCTCTTTGTTTCGCTACAGAAGTCTTAGTCTGTGGGAGCCAACCACGAAAACAGAAACCACTCTAGACACTCAACTGAGAAGTTGAGAAGTCAAACAAGGTTAGGATGGCAACCCAGAAATTAGCGACTGCATGAAGCTGGAGAATCTCCTAGGCAGGAGGGCCAAAGGGAGGAGGTATTACTGAAGCCCAGGGGTGAGGGGAGAGACCAGAACTGCAGAGGACCTGACCAGTGGGAGGTGGTGCCACAGAGGATGCTCAGGCTAGTGATGCTGCAGGAGGTATAGAAAGGAGGAGAAATATCCTGGCTCTTTCCTTCCTCCCATACTCTAGTCTCTTGCAAGGGCTTCTAGTAGCTAACACAGCCAAAAGCCCCTGACCAGGGAGCCTAGGAAACACAGGCTGTAGTTATCAGCTCTTCTGTCATACAAGGCAGAGCAGGACAAAGCAAGCGGGAAATCTGGGCCAAGGACCAGCACAGGATCTAATCTCACTGGGTGATGGAAACACACTGACCTCAGTTAGCACACACAGGGAAGGGACAAAATCATGGGATGCTTTTTGTCTACATGCACAGTCAAATTGAAGCCAAAATTCAAGGCATTTGTTAAAATTAGTGTCATGTGTTCAATCAGCTCCTACTTACGATTCATAATTGGAGTATTCCATGCTTCCTGATCCCCTGCTCAGAGCCTTCTTCTCTAACAGTTTTTTCATCTCGCTAAACAGCACCCCTACCCTAACAAATTGCACAGGACAAAAATCTTGACTTATTTCTATTTTTCTATGCACCCAGGCCATATCTTCCAGCAAAGCCTAACAGCTCTATCTTCAAAATAGATCTAGAAGCTGAATATACCTTCATTTGTGGGGCTGCCAGGCTGGCCCCAGCCACTATCATCTCTACCTGAATCACTGCAATCACCTTGTAGCAGGTCTCCTTGCCTCTGCTCTCGTCCCTCCTCACCCCACTGCATAGAGGAGCTGGGGCAACCTTCGTAAAATATGTTTGTTTCTGTCACGGCTCTGCTCAAACCTCCACTCCCATATCCTTCCATATGTTGTAAATCCAAGGAAACCTTTTAGGAACAGGACCTCTTCAGGTCCAGCAAATTTATCTTGGGTAATTACCCCCACTGTCATTAAATTCATGAAATTAGGCTACGGTTTGTGGTTTAAAAAAAACAGTTCTAATTAATCGTACCTGCAATGGTGTAGACTGCTATTCCATGTCCAGAGCACTATTCCTGACACAGAGTAAATATTTGTTGAAAGGCGTAAATGTTGAATGGGTAGATGGATGGATGAACTGATGGACATATCAAGAATATGAGATTAACATAGAACATAACATAACCACCATAAAGTGGTCTGAGCTGAGCAAAAGAATATTATTTTTTAGATTATTTAGATAGGACTTTAAAAGGAATCCACCCGAACCATGCTCTGAGTTATTTATAAAGTGAACTATGTTATATAACATATTTTTGTAAATCTGCAACTTTGTGAGCTTGGATGAAAATGGTTGTAAAGAATAAGAATTAACCCACACAATACAGAGATTTCCAAAGCAGAATTATTGCCCAGACCCAAACTCTACAACTTAAGCTACCTTGAACAAAGTTCATCATTGAATATATGAGGCAGCCAATCTCATCTTTACGTGAATAAGTAAACTGAGGCCCAAATGGTTTATTCGGTCTACTTTTTAAAGAAATATTATTGCATATCCACTATAGGTTAGGCACCAGACAGGACAGGAATGATTCCAACATGAACAAAGTAGGCATTTATGATGAACCTAGCATAAATGCTAGGTTCATAGGATGCTGGAAGAAGTTAACTTTGATCAAACTATAAGTAACATGCATACTACAAGTAGAGGCAGGATTGCTGTGAGAAATGTAACAAAGGGAACAAACCAAGTCTAAGAGTTTAAGCAGGGACTTGGAGAAAATAATAGTGCAAACTCTTTTAGTGGTTCACAAATTTTAGGATGCCTCAGGATCACTTGGAAGGTTTGTTAAAATATAGATTGCTCGGTTTGGCCTCAGAGTTTCTGATTCAGTAGGTCTGGGCTGGGACCTGAGAATCTGCATCCCTAACAAGTTCCCAGATTGATACTGATGCTGCAGTTTTGGGGACTGCATGTTGAGATCTACTGAGCTAGGTAAAGTTGAAGACCAGGGGCTGGAGAAATGGTCTTCTAGGCATAGGAACAGCATGTGGGAAGCCCCTTGTATAAAACTTTGGAATCAAAATAATGCCTTATATTATTCAGGGTCCCAGCAAGAAACAATGATACACCTAAGCAGTATAATTTTTAAAAGTTTAATGAAGTGAGTATTCACAAAGCTTTAGGCAGAGATAAAAGAAATGAACCAGGGAAGACATGGCGAAACATCAAAGGCTAGCAACAAAGGAGCCTCTACCCACCCTAAAACTCAGAGGCATGGGAAGAGATCAGCAAGGAAAACCAGAGACAGCTGGAGCCACAGGACTAAGCCGCCTCACAGGAGCAGTGGCCCTTGGTAGAGAAAGGTAGATATTTCCAACCTACAACCCAGCAGGGAGAAGGCCAAGAATGATTCATCCTCTTTCCCCTGACCTCCCATTTTCCAACCTTGTTTCAGTGCCAACGAAAAGCCAGAGGTCAGGGAAATTCAGTTGATGCTTTCCAGAAAGTCAGGTTCCTGAGGCCCAGAGTAGAAGGGAGGAGTGGAACACCAGCCTTTGCCATGGGCTAGAAGAGGCAGGCAGACAGGCAGGCAGGACCTTGTGGAAGCCTTTGTAACCAGTTTCCTATTGCAGCGTAACAAATCACCACAAACTTAGCTGCTTAAAATAACATGTATTTATCATCTCCCAATTCTATGGGCCCAGAGTCCAGGCATCTCAGCTGAGCACCCTGCTTCAGGGTCTCACCAGAATGCAATTAAGGTGTTGGCCAGGCTGCATTCTCATTCAGAGGCTTCACTTGAGAAAGTCCTGCTTCCAAGCTCACTCAGGTCGTTGGCAGAATTTAGTTTGCGTGATCGTAGGATTGAGGCCCTCAACTCTCAGTGGCTTCCTGCATTTCCTCAGCCTGTGGGCCTTTCCCTAAACAGTTCCCAATATGGCTGTTTGTTTCTTTAGGGCCGGCAGGAGAGTAAGAGGTGGAGTTTAACTAAGGTAGCATAAACACTAGTGTGACAGCCCACCATCTGCCATATTCTATTAGTTAGAAACAAGTCACAGGTCCCACACACACACAGGGGAGGGGATTAGGCAAGGACACAAATAACAGAGGGTAGGATCATTGGCGGTTACCTTAGAGCTTGTCCACAATATCGTCTAACATTGAAAATCATATTAAGAATTTAGGATTTTATCTTAAAGCCAATAATGTGAAGCCATTCAAAGAGCATACTAGATCAAGGAGCAGCAGAATTAGGTCTACACCTGGGGGCTCACGTTAGTTCTCAAATAGTCGATCAGTGGAAAAACTCAGAGGGTCTACTTAAGGTCACAGAGTTAGTTAGCAGCTGAGCCAGGCTCCAGCTCTTTGAGAATTACCATGCTCCGGCATTATTACAAGGTCGCTTTCTGTTCCATAACGCCATATTTCTCTGCATCTACAAGATGATTAACTGTCAAATTTAATAGTGTAGCATCAACGTGAAGGATAGAGAAGTAACAGAGAGACTATCTTGGTTAGCAAATATTTGGACTTGGTCTTCTATAAAATCTAAAACAAATTCAGAGTTTAATTTTTTTTCCCTTTTACAACATTTATGTGTATGGACTCTTTCCTTGGAAATAAAAGTTCTTTCTCCTGGGCATGATCTGGAGGGTTTACTGGATCCCTCATGCAAGTGGGAGAACTCTGAGTTCACTCACCTCTCCACTCAGCTGCTGGTCTACCTGGGCTGCCAAATCTTGAAGCAGATCTAAGCCATCTCACATGCTACAGGTAGAAACAATTAGGTACAAGCTTCCTGGAAAAAAAAAAAAAACAGCAAAATATGCATCCAGAGCCTGACAGTGGTGCACTGGCTCAGGAGACTCAATTGTTTAATTCTCAGGAATTTTTCAAGCCAGGCATTAAACCATTAGTAGCTTGAAATCAGCAATGGTTGGAATATTTATACTCCAGAAACTGACAAATGCTACAAATCAGGTTTGGGTTTTTTTCTGTAAGCTTTTTGTTAAACATTTACCAGCACACCACTGCTTTAAAGTGTTCAAACTCTACCCTAACAACTCCACTCTAACAAATATTCAGAGAAGCACACAAACATTTACATATAAAAAAGTTCTTTGTAGAAAATAAAGTTGGAAATAACCCAAATATCTAAGAAGCAGCAGATTAAATGAAATGCTATATAGCCACTAAAATTACATGGAAAATTATTCAGCATATAAGGGAAAGTGAGAATATAAAACTTCACATATAGTACAAGAGAACATTTTTGTGGGGAAATTGTATGTATACAGAAAGAGGATTTAAAATTTTTTAAAAACTCGTATAGTATCAGTGATATATTTGGTGGGATAAAAGGTAACTTATTTTCTTTTATATCTTTGTATCTTTTCCAAATATTCTTTGATAAACATGTATGGCATTTGAAAACCGGCAAAAAAAAAAAAAAAAAAAAAAATCCAAAAAAAAAAGTAAGGTTGGAAGAAACTGGAAAATATGGGCCTAAAATCAGCCAACATTTTATGCTTACCATAGCATTGACTGTGCCATATTGACACCTACCCAACAGAAATAGACTACAGACTCTCTGCATGCCAGGTATAATAGAATGGTGACTCTGGATTATGTTGAATCTGTGCATTTTTAGTTCTCTGAGCTCTTAAGAATGTAGCCAGTTTTCAGAATGTAGCATAGAATTGCACTTCTGACCTAAAGCGCATAAAAACAGTGAATTAAGCACCTAATTTATCACTTACAAGTTTAGCCTTCTCTTCACATCCCTTTCCAGGCCTCTCTCTTAGGAAGGAGCCTCGCATTTTCTTGTAGAGACTGGAACGACGCTCTGGCCCCAGCACCCACTCCTCTCCACGACAGGGCGTGACTTATCTGATCAGAGAGTTAGGAGAGGCTTGTTTGGAGCCAACCTATGCAGAGATCAACATTCCACTCTGCTCTCTGCCTTGGAGGGTTGTTCCCCACTCCCACATCATGGGGGAATGCCTGTAGTTGACCAGCTGTGCCGGTGACTAGAGGTAAGTGATGATTTTACTGGTGAGGAGGCAAACCCACTTGACCACAGATCTAACCCATTCGCCAATCAAGTTTATTAGTAATCTAGGCCACATGATTTCCCTCTTCTCTAGCATCTATTACTTCATCCCAACTTTAGGAGAATATAGAGATATTGATTATTAGACTCCTCCAAACTCCAACACAATCCATCAGTCAAGCAGAAACTGCTGAAGACAAGGGTCACATCTTATATTCCCATTTTTGTATCCATAGCATTTAGCATGATCATTTATGTACATAAAAGTGTCCCATAGAAGAGTCGGGGTGGAGAGGAGGAGAAAGCCAGTCAAAGAAAAAGATTCAGAGTGCAGTCTCTTTAACCTCTTCTTAAGTCCTACTGAATTCAGTAAGAATGGCCCTTCTTTCAGGCAGATTTTGCCCATTATTCCCATCCTTGGTTTAATGGTTGGTGCAGCATTTGTGGTTTAAATAATTTACAGTGATGGATGGGAGCTAACACCAGGTGAAATGGGGTCTCACCTGAGGAAAATCCTTCATAATGGGAGACACGGGAGAGGTATGGTCATCAGTTCTTAATTATATTCTGTCTTCTCTTGGCTGTCTCCTAGTTTCTCCTTCTTCCCTCCTTTAACACATATTTTAAATAAAGTGAAAATTTAAACTGGGAAACATCTCTTTGTACTCAGTATAACTTTCCGTTGCCTTGGCTAGAGCCCCCTGACTAAATCACTCCTGAAAGTCTTAACACCATTTCTTCCTTCTCATCAACTGGCACCAATTAGACACCTTCCAGGTAGAGAAATAATTTACTTAACTGCATAAGAAAATGGCCACTTCAAGCCCTTTAAGAATTTTGGTTCTCAATTACCCAGCCTTACTTCTCCTGTGAAGTGATAATTAGAGTCTAGATGATAACTGGATTACCAAGGACATCTCTCCTGACAGTCGTTTAACATCTAATCAAGTGTTAAGGTCGTAAATTATGCATTTCTCAACAGCATTCAGACCCATTCGAAAACAATTTGAAACAGTTCAAGAGTTCCTAGATGGTCTTCAGTTATATAGGGCTGTGAAGGGTCCTGCTTAAAGGAATTATCCGCTTAGAAGAATTACCCAGTTAAAGGAATTACCCACTTAAAAGACTCAAACATATAAGTCTCTCTCAGTTCTTTAATGTGCTGCAGATCATTATTTTTTTAAACTGACAATTGAGTGTCCTCCCCTCCCACCACATAAGAGAAATTGGAATGTTTCCCACAGTGTCAATACGCCTCCCCAGGGAGCTCAGATGAAAAGATTCTAGAGAAAATTTGAAAGGGAGAAAAATGACTTTAAAAAAAAAGCCTTACAACTTTGTTTTTCTTACAACTTGTTCAAAAGCAGGTCCAGAAATCAAAAATTCATTACTGCAATACTGAAAACTACGGACTGTGCTTCTCATTTCTGGGTGCACAGAGAAAAAAACTATCCTAAGTGATTGGGGTTAAGGAGATGTGGGGAAAAGGAGAAGGGGGACTGCCATGTCTTGCTCTGCCCACCTTTAAACGAAACCAAGCTTCCTGAAAACAGTGGGCTCTTCCAATGACATAGGCCCTATTAGAACAATTCAACTCCGCTCTCACCACTGTCAACCCATGTCTTCAATTCCACCAGAAACCTGAGTAGAAGTCTATATCCCAAAAAGCAGCCATCACCATAGTCATATTTTGCAACAAAATTTTTTCCCCATCAGTTGGTCTATCAGTCCCTCTGTCTTCCCTTCCATTCCTCACGGGCAGAAATGTGGATGTCTCTAAAAGCACTGAGCATCACATTCATTTATGACAGCATGTCTCTAACTCCCCTTTAATAACAACAGCCACGCTTCTTTCAGAGCCTGAGAATCTGTTCGCATGCTCAGTCTCTTCCTCTTGGAAGGAGAAATGGTATAATTGGAAGCAAAGATTACACCATGTAATTGTACCAAGATAAGGATCCATCTTTAGTCTAGCCCAACTCAATTAGAATATTTTTACTGCTTAATTTGATCTGAAGAGCCTCAGGAAAAAAAAAAAAATCTGTCTTCTTGGAGGAACAGGCAAAGTCTGACACATATGGTTTCTTCCCTCTTCCTCCCTTACTTGCATCTCAATAACATTCCACATATTAAAAAGATGAGAACAAGAAATCCAAAGTGAGGGCAGTCCTTTTCCATTCCTTCTGCTACATTTTAAGACTTCACTCATTGGAACAAGCTGAATTATGTGTGTGGAAAATCCACTGAGTCTCTTCAAAACAAATATATTTTATTTCAGTATACTTCTTAGAAAAAAGAGAGAACAGAATTGGTGTAAGATACATAAAAGATCATCTTACCTGGGCCAATGTAGAAAGCCTCTTGCCTGATCTCTTCGTGTGGCTTTCTAAATCAAGATAGCCCATCATCATCGCTCTCTTGATTAACAGCCTGTGATGGTCATCCATGTCTAAAGGAAGAAAATCCAAGCACCATTCACAACTGGGCTCCTACCCACCTTTTCACCCTTATACTCTGTCATTTTTCCTCAAATAAATACAATGCTTCCATCATCATTTACATTCTGCAAACAGGTATGCACATTCTTGTCTTTTTCTTTGCTCCCTCTGTTCCCTTTGTGTCTGATCTCTTTTCTTCTTTCCTTACAAAATCCTCTTCATCCCGCAAGAACTAACTCAAATGTCACCTCCTCTATAGACCTCCTCTCTAAAGCTGATATAACATCCAGCACCCAGGTTCACCTGTCACTTTTCAATTCCTCTATTCTACTTTTATCATAGTTTATTTGTGTGTGTCTCGAGAGATGATAAATTTTCTGAGAGCCATGATTATGTCTTCTAATTTATGTATATCAGTATCT
The DNA here is from genome assembly GCF_048565385.1 of Saimiri boliviensis. Classification (NCBI taxonomy): domain Eukaryota; kingdom Metazoa; phylum Chordata; class Mammalia; order Primates; family Cebidae; genus Saimiri; species Saimiri boliviensis. Next base: position 34,096,906 of record NC_133457.1, on the reverse strand, counting down.
CCAGCACCTTACCTGTCATAAATGTGTACTATCTAGAAAGACATTCTAGAAATAAATCAGGTTTTCTTTTATATTAAATGAGATTTTTTAATTTGTCTTTTAAAATTTTCTGTATTCATTTTTATTTTGTTCAAACCCAAATTTCTGAACATTCAGTCACATGAAAAGCTGCTATGCTAAAATTCAGAGAAATGCAAGAGCTAGTATTATAATCAATTGTCTTCTTCCTTTAATCTTTCATATGAAGTTGTGCGTGTTTAGACATGTCTTCACTTGTAGTCATGTTTGACAGAGGGTCTTTTGCTCTTTGTATATCCCCAGTGTGCACCACATAAATAAAAGTCCTCCTCTTACTGGAATATGGACAGAAATAAATCACGTTGTAAAGCAGGCTCAGAAGATACTTTCCTGAATTTTGAAAGAATTTCTTTTATTGAGATGCTGAAAAAGTATATGATAAATTGTGATCATTAAAGTAGAGTAGTTAACATATAAAATCATTTGCCTCAAAGAAAAGCAAGGTCCCAGGTGATGAACAAATTAGGTATATACAGAGCCTGGGCAGCAAATACATCACTTGGGTGGTGTATTAGTCCATCTCGCACTGCTGTAAAGAACTACCAGAGACTGGGTAATTTATGAAGAAAAGAGGTTTAATGGACTCACATTCTGCAGGCTGTACAGGAAGCATGGCTGTGGAGGCCTCAGCAAACTTACAATCATGGCAGAAGGCAAAGGGGAAGCAAGTGTCTTCTTCACATGGCTGCATAGGAAGAAGAGAGAGTGAAGGGGGAAGTGCTACACACTTTTAAACAACCAGATCTCATGAGAACTCACTCACTATGACGAGACCAGCAAAGGGGAAATCCGCCTCCATGTTCCAATCACCTCCCATCAGGTAGCTCCCCCAACATTGGGGATTACAATTCAACATGAGATTTGGGTCAAAACACAGTGCCAAACTATATCAGATAGGTAATGTTTCTATGGAGTCCTCACTCTTGGGCATTCAAGTCAGGGAGGACCATCAAGGCAAAAACCCATTCTCAAATGGTTGAGAATCCCACCTCCAATCTCCCAGCCTACAGGTAAGATATAAGTGCAGCATTTACACTTCCCCAGTTCCTGCTCACTTGGGGGCAGGCTTTGTACTTAGGCTTTTCACTTGCTCTAAATCTTGCCTTGGGACTACTCTCCAACCACAGCCTTTGGTCATCCTCCATGAATGGCCAGTCATCTAAGTTTATGGACAGGCAAACCAAGCTGACATAACCTCCCCCTCACCAACTTCTCCTCCACGATCTCTATCTTACAGGCTCACAGAATTCTGAAGCATCTCCAAAGTCTCTTCTTTCTCTCTACATCCTAAAAGAGTTGTATTGGGTAATAATATAAATATTCATGAAATATAATTAACAAAGTGAGGGAAGGCTCATGAATGCTGAGAGATAGGAACATGAGGCACAAGTCGTCTCAGTCTCACAGGAGGAGAGAAAAAGGTGATTGGGCATGGTGGCTCACCCCTGTAATCCCAGCGCTTTAGAAGGCCGAGGCAGGTGGATCACCTGAGGTCAGGAGTTTAAGACGAGCCCGTCCAACATGGCGAAACCCCGTCTCTACTAAAAATACAAATATTAGCCGGGCGTGGTGGCGTGTGCCTATAATCCCAGGTACTCTGGAGGCTGAGGCTGGAGAATCACTTGAACCCAGGAGACAGAGGTTGCAGTGAGCTGAGATCACGCCACTGCACTCCAGTGTGGATGACAGAGCGAGACTGTCTCAAAAGAAAAAGAGAACCCAGTACTTAGGGAAAAGCAGAATGTCTCGATAACCTTTGCCTGTTATCACAAGGGGATCATTGCTCTACAGCACAATTGTATTTCCCTAGACTGAAACCCCAATGACCACCTTGACACCCTACAGTACGGTCTTGAAGGTTCACTCTTCTTTACGTGCCTAAAAGGATCCCCCCACCCACCCCTACCAGGGACCTCATTGGGTGGCAGCTTGTAGAAGGAAAGACGATTGCATAAAGGAAGAAGGGAGAATGGGACGCTTCACGGTGTCTGCTCATGGATGATGTGCTATGTGAGGTGGTAGATAGACACCATTAAATAAGATTAAATCCCAGAGTGAGGAAATTATTCCCATAAGGCTTAATTATCTTTAGAGCCTTAGGATGAGTCAAAGCTAAGTGCCAGTTTAGTGCTACCAGGTCTTTAACACCTTTCAACGCTTGCTAGTTTCTCTTTTTAACAGAGAGCCAGCAGACTTCAGACTCAGAACCTGGATCAGGCTACTGTATGCAGTGAGTTTTTTAATACTACTGTTTTGACATATTTAATTTTACGGTTATTTTCTGTTTGTGGCAAGTGATACTTTTTATTCATTATGTTCACATGACTTTCTTTTCAGAATAAATTATTTAACATCAACAATGCATCAGTTTAAAGTGAAATAAAGTAAATAATTGTTCAGGTTTATACAATTATCATAAAAATCAGAAAGAATGACTAAAGCTTGGGAAACATCAGTAATATAATCCTTAAAATATGGGATGATAAGATTAGAAGACCTGGAGTAAAAATCTCATTTCTGCTCCTTTGCCAGTCCTGTGATCCAGAGCAAATAGTGTAATCTCGCTGAGACTCAGTTTCTCAACTATGAAATGGGAATGAAGATAATACTCCACACAAGATTGTGGTCGGCCCAAGTGAGCCACATATAGAGGATGAGGCTGAGTAAATCGGTGGGCTGGTGCTCATTACAATAAGAGGGCATGACCAGTGCAGGCCAATTAACTTATTTGTCCACTACAGTATTATACACTAAACCAGCGGTCCCAAACCTTCTTCCACCAGGGGCCGGTTTCATGCAAGACAATTTTTCCACGGACTAGGGGCAGGGGAATGGTTTCAAGATGATTCAAGCACATTACATTTATTATGTACTTTTTGTTGCTATTATTATCTTGTAATATATATTGAAATAATTACACAACTCACCATAATGTTGAATGGATGGGAGTCCTGAGCTTGTTTTTCTGCAACTAGATGGTCTCATATGGGGGTAATGGGAGAGGGTGACAGGTCGTCAGGCATTAGATTCTCATAAGGAGTGCACAACCTAGATCCCTCCCATGCACAGTTCACAGTAGGATTCACACTCCTATGAGAATCTAATGTCACTGCTGATCTGTCAGGAGATGGAGCTCAGGCAGTACTGTCAGAAATGGGAAGAGGCTGTAAATACAGATGAAGCTTGACTTGCTGGCCCGCCGCTCACCCCCTGCTGTGCAGCCTGGTTCTTAACAGGCCACAGACCAGTTGTGGTCCATGGCACAGGGGTCAGGGACCCATGCTGTATACCATATGTAGCATTTGGTTGTATTTGCCTCCCCCAAGAGACTATAAGCTCCTTGATGACAGTAACCATGTCTTATTGATCTGTACCTTGGAACATTGCTTCTCTGTAGTACAGATTTTATTAATATTTTTAAATTGAATTAACCAGTTGAACAGATGATCTACTTGTCCTGACAATCCAACAAAGATCCTTGAGGTCAAACATTGTCTGCTGTATCACAACTATTAGTGTAGTAGTTTCTCAGTAAAAACTGATTGATAATATCCACATCTCTTATCTGGACTACTGTGACTGTCTTCTGGTTTAGTCTCTCTCCCTCCACTGGGGCCCTCCCACAGTTCATTCTCTGCGTGGCAATCAAAGTGATCTTCCTAAAACACAAGACTGACAATGTCAGTCTCCCACCAAAAACCCACGTGGGGATAGAGTAAAATTCCACAGCACAATATACAAGGCCCTTAATTATCCATCTCCAACTTTTATCTTTAGTTTTGCCCCTGAGTATACTATCTCCTGCAACTAGACTGAAGCATTTCAAATGCCGAACAGCTGCATGGTCTCTCAACTCACGGTCATCATACCTACTGTTCCTTTCTCTGAAATGTTCTTTTCTTTCCTGTTTCTCTACCTGGCTAGGTTCCACTCATCCCTCTAGACATCCCCTCCTAAAGAAGGCCTTTCTGCCCTCTTCTGAACCAGGCTGGACATCCCTCACAGGAGAACGTGGGCCATGTGAGAAAAAGATAGATTTCCCTTATGACTTTCAATTCAGGCATATTGAATCCACCATTTGTAGTCTCTGCCTGTAATATCTCAGGCATCTGGTAGGTCTCTGATCATTGACAGCCACAAGGACCACTGAGAGCCATGAGCAAGACCTCTTGCTATTGTTAAATTTCTGCTGTTCTAAGGGTGACTGTGTGTCTTCTTGAAGTGATTCTCTCAAAGGAAAATTTACACCACTTGTATAATGCCTGATCTTTCAAGCTTACCTCCAGATTTGATTTAAAAAAAAAAAAAAAAAAAACTCTATAGCTTGTTTTTATGTGAAAACAACTTTCATGGGAGAAAATAAAAGTTGAAAACATAATTATATGCCTAGATTATGTTCCTAGTGTGAGTGGGCAGTGAATTTGTGGGAAGAAGGAAGAGAGAGAAACAGAAAATGGATAATAGGGCAGTCGAGAGAAGGAAAGAAAGGAAGCAGGAAAAAGCTAGAAGAGATAAAATTTTGTCATAGTTGCCATTTATCTTCAGTACCCACACTGGATTTCACCCTTGCCAGTCTCTCCTTCTACCAAGCTCATTTGTGATGTTTTCATCTGACCACACTTGTGGCCAGAGCTTGGCAGCCCCATCCATCCCAAACTCCATGCAGTGTCTAGACACACATGAGCCTGGGCTATCTTCCCTCCTTCCCACTGGCTTCTTTTTTATCTTGGCTGGGTGGATGCAGGATGCACAATGGGCCAGCTGTCTCCTCCAACTCCATGTGTGTGATAAGGCTAAACATCTTTGAAATTTGAGATAACTGATGGGTTTCCTTAGAAAACCCCAACCAGACAGGCCATAGCCAATAGCATTTGAATACGTTCAAAGTAGTTAGCAATATCTTAAATTTAAGAGATTCTCCACAATAATTTGAAGTTTCAGTTTCTTCCCCAAACTGAAAGAACTAGCAACATGGGGCCAGCTCTGGTTGGATTTCAGTAGAGCTGCTTATTTCAATGATGGCACATGGCTCTCCCTCTACTTTGCCACAGACCCCACCCCTCCTTACATGCCCCAGTATTGAAGCCAAGCACAGGTTGCCATTTGTCAGAGTGCTCTCATTTCATTTGAACTACATTTGCCTTACACCTAACTGTTTATTCATTGACATTCTCTGTGAGACCCCAGAAACCCTTGAGTGTGCACTGTGCAGACCAGTCATTCTCCAGACATGCAAAGCAGATGGCCGCCCAGACAGGACTCATCTCTTTAGCTTTGAACAAGAGCCTGTGCGCTATTTCTTGCTGATAATTCATGCCCAAGGAACAGGGAAGAAGAGTTCTTTTTTACTAACCCAGAGTCTCCAAACATGACTTCTGACTTCCCGTTTGTCCTTTTTCCCCAGCTACTGGCATTAGCACCTTGTTATTATTATTGTTACCTGATCTCACTACCTCTCAGGCTCTTTACCTCCCAATGCAGGATTTGCCCTCAAGGTAAATCTGTTGCCCGCCCAAGAGATAATAATACTTATCAGGACCTTTTGTAGTGTTTCTGGACCTTTTGGGATTGAACCACATTTTGCACACATAAAGCCCTCTATTATCACCACTATTGTTGTCATTATTATTATTTCGGATTAGGCAGCCCTCTCAGAAGTCTTGCCAACCAAAGGCAGGTGCCACCCCAGAGTCTCACCCGGGCAGGCACAGTGACTGAGGCCGGACGCACCTGGCTGTAGTATGCTGGTTCAGCCTGCAGAGTCTCAGGCTCTTGCCAGAGAAGAAACCTGCCCTGAAACATTCACTCCTCCCTTTATGCAGGGAATAGAGAGCCAGCTGGAGGTGAGCAGGAGGCCTTCTCCAGGGAACCTAGTGTCCAGACCATGCTGTTGGATTATCATTGCCGCAGCAGTCCTCAAACCAGGCAGATTCTTACAGAGCCAGATTATCTGTCTCTCTCAGAAGAGAGGGATGTACAGCAGAGTTTGGAGTCAGAAGCTGGGTTCCCACCCCACTGTCACTCTATAACTGTGTGAGGCTCCAGCAACTGATTGACTCTTCCAATCTCTGGTTCCTCATTGGTAAAATGCGGATACATCCCAACTTCATGATAATACCATAAGATTTATATGTAAATAAATCTGAAATTATATATACAAGTATTTAGGTAAATATCAATTTATAGTGTCTGATATATAGTAAACCCTCTATTAACTGATAAAGAAAGGGCCCATCTCTATTCAGGCTTACAGCACCACCTAGAAGTTAACTGTTTCAGCAACAGACCTGGAGGAAATAAACAAGATGCCCTGAGCAAGCAGAAGTGAATACAAACCTCTCTCACCAAGAGAGTAATTCCCACTCAACAGCATGCTGCCTGCCACCTGAATTCCTATTTTCCATCTCTCACTGACTCCCAACCAAATGCCTTCCATCCAAGGAAATATGAGCCTTTTTCTCTTTTTGATACACAGCCTCTCCCTCTGTGATACCCACTGATCAAGTTTGCCCCAGCAAAGGGGTGGGGATATGGAGCATCAACGCTGCTTTCTAATCCCTTTATTTTGCCCTTTTCTCTTCTAAATTAAAAAAAACAAACAAACAAAAATGAAACAAAATGCAAAGTAGCTTAAAACTTTCAACATTTCAACATTTCAAAACATTTAAAGGAAAATGTGTTGACTCAGAGATGCCAGGGAAGAGCTGGGCATGAGAAGGGCAGGAACGGAAACAAGTCTCAGAAAACAGGAGCCAAGGAAGAAGATTCTGCCAGGGCCCTCTCTCCATTTCTTGTTTCTCCTTCTTTCTGCACATCTGCTTCATTCCTTCTCACTACGGAATGTCAGTAATCACAGCTACAGCACTGCACAGCTTTGCAGTCATTAGAAAGTCAGTCATTAGACTGGCTTATACCCTTTCTGATACCAAACTTTAAAATCTGAGAGAAGCGATTTGAGTGGCCAGCTTTGGTCAGGAGCCCATTCCTGGATCAATCAACTATGGCTGTGACTACTGATGGTGTAGTTTGGCCAGAAACAAACCCCTAGACCAATCAATTGTTGGTTGGGACGATGAGCTCATGTCAGAAGATGGAAGCTGCTGTTGTAAGCTGTGGTTGAAGGAAAGAGAGGCAAGAGTAGAGAGGCCACCTATTATAGGATACATAATAGAACTAGATTATCTTTTTGTAAAACTTTCTAAGTTGCCAAACCAGGAGCTTCTCAACAATGGAAACTAAGCTAGTGCATATTTGTATTTTGGCCTTGATAAGGACTCAAGAAACGTTCTAGAACTGAACTGAAATGTATCTGACCAATTGTAAAGCTGTGTGTCCATCTTAGATCCTATGTGTCCAGGGAACAACCAAAAGATCAGCTGCAGAAATGAAGATGATACAAAGGCCTGAGGAGAAATTTTCCCACAAACAGAATTGCCTGGAAATGTAAACAGAAGCATCAGAAAGTTAAGTACCCTCTTTTAATGGAGGCCTTCAAGACTAAGTAAATGACTTTGTCAGAGATGTTGAGGAGGATGCTTATACATTCACCTAAACGCCCTTCTAAACATTTGATTATGATTCTACAAACTTAGTCAAAGATAAAAAATTCACCATGCCTAGACCAAGCTTCCCAGGACACCAAAGAAAGGAGAAATAGTCACAGCAATACAGCCAATGCTTCTGCTGGTCACATCTGAACATATGCTTTGATGTGATCCTAGCCTTTCTTCCTAGTGATGCTGGTCATGGGCGAGGAGCTAAAGGACTTCCTTGCCTCCATCAGTGTACCTGCCTGTTTAAGGACTAAAATGTGCCCAATTTAAAAATGTCCTCACTCCTGTTTTGTCCCAAGGTATAAGACTTCACTTAACTGTATCTGTTATACAATGAATAAATTGAAACTATATGCTATTTGGGCACTATTTCTAATCTGTTTTTCACCAAGAGCTGCCTGATAAGTTGGCATCTTTGATTTTTATTAGCATTTTCATTCTTATCTCATACAAAGTTCTACACACTTGAGAGATTTCCTTAGAGGGAGTTTTCCTGAATCATCAGCCACTGTAATGTAATGAAGGAAAATGTGATGATTGGACTAGCATCATCCCCACGATGCAAGTCCACCTGGGAAATCCTCGGCAGGTACAGGAAGGGTGGTTTCCTGGGATATCTTTTACCAGAAATTGGGGCATTGGTTCTCAGAGAAGAGCTGTGGTGGCATGCTAGAGCTATGTCATATTAGCTTATGAAAGCCAATTATTCAATTTTTAGGAATTTTGTGAGCCCACTGTTAAACCATTGTTAGCTTGAAATCAGACTTGGAGTATTTATATTTCGGCAAGTGCTATGCATCAGGCTCTCCAGCATACCCCCTCCTCTTTCCCCAAGTTTAACAGTACCCCTTCCCCTAGTTTAACAGTATAGCTATAACTAATCAACACTAGTCACTGCCTCTTTGTCAAATGACAGGACTGACCCTGGCAACAATTCTTAACCAAAGCAGTCAGTGCTTCTCACAGGTCCACCGCAGAACAAAGAATCTTGTTTTTCTGGCAATACCAATAGAGTCATAACTCATTTTGTTGCACTTCATAGATATTGCAGTTTTTACAAATTGAAAATTTTTGACAACTCTGTATTGAACAAATCTGTCAGTGCCATTTTTTTCCAAAGCATGTGCTCATTTTGTGTCTCTGTGTCACATTTTGGTAATTCTCACAATGTTGCAAACATTTTAATTATTATTATATCTATTATTTTTACTGTACTCAGTGGCCTTTGATGTTACTACTGTAATTGTTTTGGGATGCCATGAACTGTGTCCATATAAGATGGTGAACTTAATCGATAAGCGTTGTGCATGTTCTGACTGCTCCACCAACAGGCTGTTCCCCCATCTCTCTCCCTCTCTTCAGGCCTCCTTATTCCCTGAGACACAACATTGAAACTAACCCAGTTAATAACCCTACAATGGCCTGTAAGTGTTCAAGTGAAAGGAAGAGTCGCATATCTCTCACTTTAAATTAAAAGCTACAAATTATTAACCTTAGTAAGAAAGACACAATGAAAGCCAAGATAGGCCGGGCGCGGTGGCTCAAGCCTGTAATCCCAGCACTTTGGGAGGCCGAGGTGGGTGGATCACGAGGTCGAGAGATCGAGACCATTCTGGTCAACATGGTGAAACCCCGTCTCTACTAAAAATACAAAAAATTAGCTGGGCATGGTGGCGCGTGCCTGCAATCCCAGCTACGCAGGAGGCTGAGGCAAGAGAATTGCCTGAACCCAGGCGGAAGTTGCGGTGAGCCGAGATTGCGCCATTGCACTCCAGCCTGGGTAACAAGAGCGAAACTCTGTCTAAAAAAAAAAAAAAAAAAAAAAAAAAAAAAAAAAGCCAAGATAGATCAAAAGCTAGGCTTCGTGTGCCAAAGAGTTAGCCAAGTTGCAAATGCAAAGCAAAAGTTCTTGAAGGAAAATAAAAGTGCTACTCCAGTGAGTAAACAACTGATAAGAAAGTGAATCAAACTTATTACTGATCTGGAAAAACTTTCAGTGGTCTGTATAGAAGATCAAACTAGCCACAACATTCCCTTAAGCTAAAGCCTAATGCAGAGCAAAGTCCTAAATAATAGGCTAGAATCTATTACATTTATGAAGGCAAAGAGTGGTCAGGAAGCTGCAGAAGAAAAGGCAGAAGCTAAACAGAGATTGGCTCATGAAGTTTAAGGAAAGGCCATCTCCATAACAATAAAGTACAAGATGAAACCGCAAGTGCTGATGAAGAAGCTGCAGCAAGTCATCCAGAAGAGCTAGCTAAGATCATTGATGAAGGTGGCTACACTAACAACAGATTTTCAACGTAGAAGAAACAGCCTTCTACTGAAAGAAGATGACATCTTGGACTTCCATAGCTAGAGAGAAGTTGAGGCTTGGCTTCAAAGCTTTAAAGGACAGACTGACTCTCTGGTTAGGGCCTAATGCAGCCAGTATCTTTAAGTTGAAGCCAATGCTAACTTAGCATTTCAAAAATCTTAGGGCCCTTAAGAATTACGCTAAATCTACTCTGCCTATACCCTGTAAATGGAACAACAAAGCCTAGATGACAGCACATCTATTTATAGCATGGTTTACTGAATATTTTCAGCCACTATTGAGACCTATTGCTCAGAAAAAGATTCCTTTCAAAATAGCACTGCTCATTAACAATGCACCTGGTCAGCCAAGAACTCTAATGGAGATGTACAAGGAAATTCATGTCATTTTCATGCCAGATACCACAATATGTATGCTGCAGCCCATAGATCAAGGAGAAACTTGACTTTCATGGCTTATCATTTAAGAAATACATTTCAGAAGGCTGTACCTACCATAGATAGTGATTAATCTAATAGATCTGGAAAAAGTACATTGAAAACCTACTGGAAAGAATTCACCATTCTAGATGCCATTCATAATATTCGTGATTCATGGAAAGATGTCAAAATGTCAACATTATAGGAGTCTGTAAGAAGTTGATTCCAACCTTCATGGATAACTTTATGGACTCAAGACTTCAGAGGAGGAAATACAGATGTGATAGAAATAGCAAGAGAAGTAGAATCAGCAGTGGAACCTGAAGATGTGACTGAATTGCTGCAAGCTCATAAAACTTTCACAGATAAAGAACTGTGTCTATGGATGAGCAAAGAAAATAGTTTCTTGAGATGGAAGCTACTCCTGGTGAAAATGCTATGAACATTGTTGAAATGACAACAAATAATTTAGAATATTATATAAACTTAATTGATAAAACAGAAGTAGTTTGCAAGAGGATTGACTCCAATTCTGAAAGAAGTTGTACTGTGGGTAAAATGCAAACAAACAGCATCACATGCTGTAGAGAAATATTTCCTGAAAGGAAAGTCAATGAATGCAGAATATTTTATTGTTGCCTTATTTTAAGAAACTGCCTCAGCCACTCCAGGTTTCAGCAACCACCACCCTTATCAATCAGCAGTCATCAACATCTAGGCAAGACCCTCCACTAGCAAAAAGATTACAACTTGCTGAAGGATCAGATGATCATCAGCATTTTTAAGCAACATAGTATTCTTAATTAAGTACATTTTCAGACATGTTATTGTACACTTAGCCTCTAGCATAGTGTTAACATAGCTTTTATATATACTGGGAAGCCAAAAATAAAAATGTGTGACTAGCTTTATTGTGATATTTGCTTTATTGCAGAGGTCAGGAGCTGAACCTGCAATATCTCTGAGGTATGCCTGTATTAACATTTATGTTGGGTCTCTTCTGCAGTTGATGTGTTGATTTATTGTAGTAGACATAAATACATGGTGTTGTGTCCCATTGTCTTGAACACATTCCCCTGTATTTTTTCCTAGGACTTTAATACCATCTTTCTTAATGGTGCTATATGAGAAAGAGAACAAGAAAAAGATGCCACCTATTTTCGGACTTTAATTTTTCTTTTCAAGCAAAGTACGCTACTAATGTCTGAGCCTTCTGAGATTTGTCAAAAACAAGTTTAGAAGGAGCAGAGTGCTAGTGGAAGAAACATGAGAGGCTGATACATAAGTTATTTAACTTATCAGAGCCTCAGTTACTCAATCTAAATGGAACTTTTAATGTTGGTTTAGAGAGTTAATGAAGGAAGTAGCAGCGGGGGGTGGGAATGTATGAAAAGTGTCATGTAGCATTCAACCAAGTATTGATTGATTAAGGAAATCTGTTTTTTGGGGAAATCCAAGTAAAATAAACATGCCAGTAGTCTTAACTTAAAGATGTTTAGAGAATTAACCCTCTAAACCTATGCTGACACTTCAGAGATGGGCAGTCAGGAGCTGAATGTTGGTTCAAATATTGGCTGAATGTTATATGGCACTTTTCATACATTTTCCCCCTACCTATTTAACTATTATACTTTTAAAAGCCCAACTTTTGGGGTGCTTCTTCTTCCATGCCACATAAATAAATACTCAGAGTCTTTCCCCATGTTTTATTAGTAACAATATGAATGAAAGAAAGTTTCAAAAGTACTATAAGATCTTCTTTTGCACAAATTTATGTAGCTTCTCCCTCCCCAATAAAAAAATAATAATAATTCTGAGCATACTTTACAAATTCTTTTCCTAAAACAATCTGTTGTTTGGGGAAAGCCAGGTTAAATGAACATGCCAGTAGTCTTGGCTTAAAGACGTTTGAAGACTTTACCGTCTAAACCTGTGCTGACACTTCAGAGATGGGCAGTCAGCAGTTCCTGGTAATTCCTCATAGCTGTACAATTAGAAACGTGAAAGTCAGTGGAAGTCTAAGTCAGCTCTTGACTGTAAAGAATTCTGTCCCTTTCTCAGCCACTGCAAAGCCTTATAAGCTGAGAGATCTTAGAGACAGTAGAATCTTGAAGCCCATCTAATAAATAAGCTGCAGACCCAGGAGAAGCATGTTGAAATAATATTAAAGAATTTTTCTATTCTTTAACTACAGCAGGGTGATAGGAGGCCTCTTGAGGACTGAGGAAATGGGGCACTGCGGTATCCCAGGATGTTACTTCAGTATTCCTTTCTAGTCACAGCATTATCAGATTTCCAAAACATGCAGAAGCCATGGGACAAAGTTCCTGGGTGGTTTTGAAAACATGTCGAACAAATCTGAGGCAGCAGTTTAGTGCCTTGAGTGGTCATACATCTCAACCCCAACCTGTGCAAGCCTGGAACTTGTACATGAACTGGCAAAAAAAAGATAAAGCAGGGTACAAGCAGATCCCTTGTTTATATAACATCACCTATATAACGAATGCATCACAATACCTATGATGTTCAAGGTAACCCATAGTTAGAATTGAAATTGGGGTTGGAGTTGTGGTTGTGATTGGGATTGGAGCTGGAGTTGGCTTTGGTGTTTGTATAGGTGAAATATTTGGAATCTTTCTGGTGTCTCTCAAATCACAATCACATGTCAGATCCCAAGCCACTGGTTTCTAAGAGAAATCTCGCACTAACTCCCCAGATGGATCATGAATTTCTTTAGGAGTAAAGCCTGTATCTTAAAGTTCCTTTATCTCCACAACTCTGTGCTCTACACAAAGAAAATGCTTGGTAAATACTTAACTGCTTAATTTGTTAACAATGCAACCAATCTTCGAAGTCCTTTTAGGTGATTTTGTGAATCAGAGAGAAAGCAGAAGAGTTTCCTCCAAGCAAGAAACTCAAGGACTCTGACTCCTTAACCCCTGGACCATTTGTTTGACCTTAGTCTCTACAATAAACACCATTAGAGAAAATCTGCATACCAGGGACTTCAAGGGAAACTGCAATAACTAATAGTGTTGCTATCTTGAAAATTCTCATTGTTCTTACCCTTAGGCATCAAACTCTCACTGGTCTTCCATCTAAAAAGAATGCCAGATAGACAAATTTCTCCAAAACCAGTGTAGACATTGTATAGAGTTTTTCCTACTTACGGAATTAAAATAATAAAGACAACTCTGAAGAAATTAGCCACAGCCCAGTCCCAATTTGCCCTGAGTGTGTCTAAATGTGGCCACTTTGATGACACACTGGCTTAACTTCTTCAGGATGGAAATACTCAAGAGATGTTAATTTTGTCTCTTTAATGCTGACAATCACCTCAGAGCAAGGATAAACCTTAGCACATAAATAAATAAATAAATAAAAATTAAATTTTTTTAAAAAGCCTCTTCATAGTGCCAAGGAGCATGGGAAAATGAGAGAGGGGATCATGAAATTCTGGAAAATGAGATGTTTGATGGGTATTTCCTGGTTTAAGATGTTGTTTATTCCGTCCTGTTGAGCCATATGGGGGTGGCCGCAAGGTGTGCCCTAAGACTTGGAGATAATTGCAGGGTGGCTAGAGGCCAGAACCTCAACCTCAGGTAAGAGCCAAAATTACATAGCCAAGCACCTATTAATCAGGATTAACCTCCAAGGATGCCAACTCTGGAAGTTCCTTCACAAATAAGCATCTTCGTGTACACTTTAAAAAGAAAACAAAACACTCATTTTCTCAGATGGAGTCATCTGGCCTGGTAGCTCCGGAAAAGATATTTTAGCCCCATCATGAAAATAAAGTAGTCAACACCCTCAAAGAAGTTATGGTAGGTCTAATGAGACTCCACAGCCCTCCCCATGGGCCTGTTCCTAAAGCCCGCTTTTCTTTTCTATGAGTTTCATGTTTCTGGGAAACCTGTGCTTGTGGCAAAATCAGAACTGATCTCTAAAGGCAAATAGAGAATTGAGGCCATTTGACACATATTTAGACCAAGGAGACACTTTTATTTCAATTACCCGCTTATTTCCAGGAAAAAAAAAAGGAAAAAGAAATTAGACTCTACTAAATTTAGGACTAAATTTTGTTTACACACCTCAAAATGTATTTTTGCCCAAATTCATTTTCTCCTTTCCCTATTTGCTGAGGAGCTGAAGATGGCCTGAGGCCAGGGAATAAGGCAGAACCCTCCCCTGAGACAAAGCTTAAAAGAGTACAGGAACGCTGGGGTCCCAAATATCATGAACAAGTCTGGAGAGAGGATGGGTCCACGTCGCTAGCAAACACTTGGATATTTTCTTTGGTTTACAGCCTACATGTTTGGTCCATTACAGTGTACTAGGTGAATGGGAGTCCAAGCAGCAGAGGGTTTTCAGAGCTCTGAAAGTCCTGAATATTTTAAGGATTTTAATTTCAGTTTGCCTGTGTCTTGGCAGCCAGGCCATTAATAAGAAAATGGATGCTTAGACAAGTTGCACATTTGGAAGTAAAAATTCTCCCAAAAGGAAAATGATAGACCTTTGATGGGCAGTTATCTGTGGGTCAATACTTTGGGGAAACTCTATGAGTTTCAGGCTGCCTATACATAATAAGGAAACCACTTAAGAGTTTGTTATCATACAAAGGAATTACTGTGAATTGATTTGCAAATGTGGAAATTCCATAGGAGAATCTACTCTTGTTTCAAAGTATTTAGGTGATTGCAGTTTTTGAAAAAAAACTCATAGATGATCATAAAGACAAAAATCTTACTTATAGAATGTAACAATAGCATACAATATAAAATATCTCCTCTAATCACGGGGAATGTATGTAAATACAAAAATAAATAATAATCTGCTTGATCAAAGTTACTCTACTGAGATATTTTCTGGTCTAACTTACATAAAACACATTTTATGGACACCTGACTTTTATTTTAATCTTTCATCCAAAGTAAAGATGAATTTTTACTGAGCTCCATGTCTTAAAATTATAACTCTTCGTTTTGATCAGACTTTGTAGTATACATAAATTAGCAAACATACACAGCATCTTGCTGTTAGAAACAAGTTGTTTTAATGAAAACATAACCTGAAAATCAAGCAGTATTTTTTGGAGGGAAAAGACATTGGTTGAAACAGCAGTGTCTTATTGACATTAAAAACAGTTGACATAACTCTGCAAGGATGGTGAAATTTAACTTTTGTATGTTTTTATTATACCTAGAGTATCAAAGATAACAGAATTTATTCATAGAATGGCAGTCATTGAATTCAGTTTTCTGGTATAATTTTCTTCCCATATAAACTCATAAAAAATGAGATGGGTAAGCCATTAGGAATGCTTAAAGCAGCTCCTGATGTATGCCCGCACAGAAAGAACAGATAGATTGCAAAATGTTTATGCCTTTTACATTTTTTACAGTATTAATAAGGAAACACTGTGATTACCAATCAGAAAAGACTCCAGAGTGCTGCTTGTAAAGTGCACCATTATAAAGATTTATATCTGTATCTGGGGAGTAATATGGAGCATTGATATTTTAAGGAGCTCAGTTCAAAAATCTCTTTATTCAATGAAAGCCTGAGAGAGTGAAATATCTTTTTCCTGTGACAGAAGTATGTGTATTGAGGTTAGTTTATGATCCATATGGTAGAAAGAAATAGACTTGGTCCCCCAAATATTCACCAAACACTTGGCAGTGTATTACAAGGCAGCTATGCAACTTTTTGGCAAGACTGTCTATCACAATTGGAGGTGAAAAGGTGTGGGATTATCTGTTCAATGCCAAATCCTGCTTCGGTTATCTCCTGATGTAGGCCCTGCTCTGTGTCAAGAGTGTGTGGTCTGTTAGCCCCTCCCAGAGGCCTCCAGCCCCACCAGTGCCAACCTATCTTTCACTCTCTGAGACTAAATGTTTTGAGCCATTTATTAGAGATAGCTAATAAATCTTTAGGAGGAAAGGCCCTATATAATTCCAGGGTGCTTCTACCAGCATCTAATAGTTGGTATTTTGAAAGTAAATGCCTAGAAAAAACACATTTTCTAGTTTATAGCTGTAATCTATATTCATTTTCTAAGTTTCCTGAGCAATACTCGTGCAGAATTTTTCAATCAGTTTCACTACCTCTGAACCCAATATGAAAGCTTAACATGGTAGAGTTAACCTACCTTCAAACAGAACCTGTCCAAAATAATCTACACCAGTCATAATACATTCTGATGCAAGTATAAATGGTTAGAGTTTTATCTGTCTAACTTATCACTAAGTCCAAAAGTAGGGAGGACAGGGTAGATGCAAAAAATCAGGGAAGGCCCTAGGACTCAGGCTTCATCCATCTTATGGCTCCACCATTGTTAACATGCAGCTTTCTTTTTACTGATGGTAAGATGACTGCTATATCTCCAAGCGTGACATATGATCAAGCAGGAAGAAAAGACATAAGGAGAGAGCAAAGAGCAAGATGCCTTCTTTGCTTCAGGCATTGTCTTTTACATGGGATGGGAAGTTCCCATGACCACCCTTAGCTGTCTGAGAAGTCATATTTGGCTTGTGTTTGTTAACTTGACATAACACACCAAATAAAATCAGGATTCTGCTAGAAAGAAGAGTAGATATTAAGTAAGGAAGGAATAGCATCAGACACAAACTTCATTTTTCAAAACATCAGAAGGAGATTGTTTCTGATGTCTAAAGCTGTGCTCTCCATTACAGAAGCCACACATGTAGCTATTTCAGCTAATTAAAAGTATTTCAAATTAAAAATTTAGTGCCTCAGTCACAAAGCCACATTCATGTGCTCAACAGCCACAAGTGGCTGGTGGCTACCACATTGAATAGTGCTGACCCAGAGCCTTCTTTCCCAGGAAGTGAATGCATATGTCTTCTAATTCCCACGTTTCAGTTCAAGGCCATTTTTCTTTGTCTTCAATGGGAAAAAAAATTGTGAAGCGTGATTCTTTATGTAAAAGTACTTAAAGATCATTGCATCCCTGTTATATGTACCTTTTGTCTTAGCTCAAGCTCTTCCAAAAGCTGAGGCCAAGAAAAAACTTGAGGACAGGTAGTTTATATGAGTGGTGCCCATCATCACCATCATTTAAAAAAAAAAAAAAAAAAAAAAAAAACCAACTAAATAAACAAAGAAACAGAAAACAGGAGTGAAGGAATGAAGAGAGTGAGACTGAGAAAAGGAAAACTCCTTAAAGTGGGTTACTGAGGTCACTGCTGCAGGCAGTAAGGGCTCAATTCCTCTAGGACCTCTGAGAAACATGCAAAATGCCTCCCAGAATCATCTGTTCAAAGTACAGAAGGCTGGAGCACATGTGCACTAGCTCCCATACCTCGTTGGTTGAGGGTTGACGGTTGTCCCGGGATGTTAACTCCCCTCCCCTTCCTCTGTCTGCATGTACTGGCTGAACGAGCTCCCACAGCCTTAAAGAAATCTGTCAGGAACAGAAGTGAGCGGAAGCCTGCAAAGAACTTAAGGAGGTACCTGTCAGGGTGCACAGCACTATTCATCAATGCTACAGCTGATATCAGGGATGGATCTAGGAGATGGGACATGGCAAACCAAGATCTCTTGCTATGCCCCTCCATTCTCTGTCAGTGACTAATTTTTAGGCTTATTTCCCTTTATAAAGGATCTTGGTCCTACTCAATCCCAGTCGGCTGAGGAGCTCATGAGTTCACCAATGGACATGCAGCCATTGTTAGCTATGATTACTCTTTGTACCATTCTCTTTCTCCATTATAAATAGGATTAAGAGCTTAAATCATTAGGCAGGTTTGGGTATTTTTGTTTTTTTGTTTTGTTTTTTTAAAACGTAGCTACTGAATTATTTTCCCTTACAAAATATATTTTATATCACTATGTTTGGGGAATTAGATGAGATTTTTCTACAGAAACAAATGACTCTCTCAGATCCAAACATTTTCCCTAAAGCTGCTTAGGGCAGACAGCTCGCACTGGGCTGTGATCTGACAAATTCCAAGCATGGATCCTCTCCTGAAATGTATTCACCCATTCATCCACCTCAGCCCAGAAGGCAACCAATAGGGGCCTACACTCTGGTGTTGAGGCTTTGCATCCCCAGAGTGCCCTGTTAATGGCAACTACTTTTGGAGAAGGTATACACTAAACCCATGTCTGTTGCCATTGCATGGAACGGGTTCAACATGCAGCTTTATGATATAACAGGTGGGTACCAAAGAGCTAAGTTTATGGTGAGAAACTTGATCATGAAACACAGCAAAAAGTAGTAGACATCCCAGAGCCACCCTTGAAGGAAGACTCTCTGCCTACACACCCACATCTTCCCACTGCTACCTGGGGACACGAGCACTGAGAGAGGACACCAAAGGAAAAGTGTCATTATTTTGCTTTGAACCAAGAATGGACTTAGGTAAAGTTGGTTAATTAATTCACTAAATATTAATTGAGCATCTACTAAGTGCCAAGCCCAGTGCTAAACTCCAGATACCCAGTGATCACCAAAACAAACATGGTCCAGACCTCAAGGGGCCTACAGTCCTAATGGAAAAGACATTCAGAACTCAAGCAATTAGGTACAAAGTCTAGTAAGTGCCATAAGAGAAAAAAACAGGGATCCATATGACCTACTATCTGAGAAATGACACAGAGGACTGGAAAATGGGGTTCAGGGAAGAAAAAATATTCCAAGGGCAAAAAAAAGTTTATCTAAAAAACATGCAGATCTAGGAGGAGGTTAGGTATCAGTGGTATGGTGGGCAGGATGGGTTTGAAAAGAATGCTGGCTAGGACACAAAGGGCCTCACTAGACAGCCATCCCTCTTATTTCACAGTTCTAGAACAAAATGCCACATTCCCAGTTTTTCATTTGTACTTAGCTAATTCTCAGATCTCACAACAGAGATTGCTGTTGTGGTGGTGATGGTTGTTTTTAAGATTAGAGTTTAAAATGAAAATGTACCCTCTCTTCTTAACAATTATAACACTAATTAAAGTTGTATGGCCCATATCTGGTGTGACCCATGAAGGACTTTTACACTATCATTTATTTAATTACTATTATTAAGTATCAAAATAATGTTATTTAAGGGCAATGCTAGAAACTTTGGGTTAATGTCTCAATTAATTCTCAACACAACACTTTATAGCAAGAATCATTACACCTCATTTTACACATAAGGAAAACAAAGCTTAAGTAGATTACGGGTTTGACCCCAAGGTTGTACAGCTAGTAACCCAGGTATATCTGATTCTGAAATCTATGCTGTAGACCAGGAGTTGGCAAACTACAACCATGGGCCGAATGCTGCCCACCGCCTTGTTCTGTAAATAAAGTTTTTAAGAACACAACCCTGCCCGTTCATTTACGTGTTGTCTATGGCTGCTTTTCCATTACTATGGCAGAACTGAGTACTGGAGTCAAAGCAAAGGCCTTATGCCCCACAAAGCCTAAATATTCGCTATCATGACCTTTATAAAACAAATTTGCTGACCCCTGATCTAGACAGGACAGACGCTTTTATGCAGAGATTCTTGGAATCCCCTAGAGATAAATCCCAAGTGTCTGTTTATCTGTGCATTTTTTAATGAGAAAAAGGTTTACAGCTTTCATCAGAAAAAAATTATGGCTTAAAAATATAATATGAGCTCAATTGAACCAGAAATGTTTTAGAAGAGGGGTCTTCAAAGTGTATATGGTTCCCATATCAGCAGCAGAGGCATCACTGGAACTAGTTAGAAATGCAAATTTTTACTAAACAAGAAATCCTAGGGCTGGGGCCCAGCAATCTGTTTTTTAACAAGCCCCACAGGTGATTCTGAAATTCACTCAAATTGAGAGCCTCTAGACCAAGCGTGTCCCTTTTGGCTTCCCTGGGCCACACTGGAAGAAGAACTGTTTGGGCCACACATAAAATACATTAACATTAGCTGATGAGGAAAAAAAAAAAGTCACAAAAAAACCTCACAACGTTTTAAGAAATTTTATGAATTTGTGTTGGGCCACATTCAAAGCCGTCCTGAGTCACGTGTGGTCCCTTGGTTGCAGGTTGGACAAGGTTGCTCTAGACTAACCTTTAAAAGTCAAAACTCAGAAAACCAAAGTCAAAATGTTGAATGCCAACACATCAGAAGTCTTTGGCTTAACCATAATTTACTTCATTTTATGAAGAGAAAGAAGACACAGGAAAAAAAATGGCTTATTTAAAGAGATACTTGAAGTTGCCATCTTCTGCGTTGCCTAAAAACAGTGGCTTTTAAGCCTAAACATCTAAGTTCATCCAAGATTTGAAATTAAAGGGCATTTCACATTTGGCTTTCTTGTCTTTCAACATTGGGCTCTCATTTAAGCTGTTCAGACTGATTGTTAATGGCCAACTAGGGTAAACCCCTCTGCAGACACCACGCTGTGGAAAACATACTAGCAACCACCATCTGGCCCATTCCTTTTTAGTGACACAAGTGACAAAATGGTCAAACATAAAAATTCACTGCCTCAGAACTAGAATTTTCCTCCAACAAACTCGCTATCATGCGTCTGCCTATCCCTGACACTGACTACAAACAGGTTTTTGGTCCAGACCTGGATGGCTCCCCTCACAGCCCCTCAAACCATTCCTCACACTCTCCTCTTAACCATTTGTTCATTTCAGAGCCATTTCTTTCTGGCTCCAAAATAATTATTGTTCCTTTAGAGACAAAAGTGAGATTGCTGTTGTGGTGGTGATTGTTGTTTTTAAGATTAGAGTTTAAAATGAAAATGTGATTATCTGGGAGATTCTCCACAGTTTCCATTTCTATTGCTTCCCCTTAATCCTTAGGACTGCCTGTTAAGAGTGGCTTTTTCCTCTACGCACTCAGGCCATTTGGGGGACGCCTTGCCCTTGGTTTGAATGAACTCATCCAGAGAGACATGTACCTACAGATGAATAGGAAGTTAAGCAGCTGCCCAGTTCAACCATAACCTCCGAGCACTGTCTTCCAGCTCAGAGCCCCATGCAGGGTTTTTCATTGTCTATACCACTCCTGCAGTGATTCCAGAAGTTTCACATAAACCTATCCTACACCTGCATAATTTAATAATTATTATATCAATATTTAATTACCCTCCACCTGCATAATTTAAATCAATTTTTTGCGCTTGTTTTCTCAACTTGGAGCTTAGGATGTAAAAAGCAGGTGTGCTGATGTTGAATGTGGCATTTTCTGGAAGATCCCCTCTGTAGCATTAACAAGACCTCACTGCCTGGAAGCAGAAAGGAAGCACTGTGTTTGTCTAATTAGTGCTGGTAACCCTGGTCTGGTAAGGATCCTTTCGGTGGTTAAGGGGGATTTGGTTCACACTTGCCCACAACCAGCTGAAGAAAGTAGACTGCTCTAAATAATTACTTTCATTCTTCAATAGTTTCCTATATTTTATGTTTACTCACTCTTGCAATGCTTTCTTCTTTCCTTCAGAAATCCACTAAAATCAGTATTCCTGAAGAAAATCCACCACAATCAAATTCTCCCCTAAATGGAGGAGGATTAACAGTAGGAAATAATAAAACCAAATAGTGCCAGCACCATTCCAAGTGCTTTACATTGACTAACTCGTGATCTTCAGAACAACCTTGTGAGAATTTGAGTATCATCCCATTTTACAGATTAGGAAACTCAGTTTCAAGAGGTTAGGTAACTAGCCCAAAGTTATACAATTAGAGAACAGTGGAGGTGGGATTTGAACCTGAGCAATCTGTGTCCAGATGTCATGTTCTCAACCCACTAGGCTCTGCCACCTATAAAAAGAACCCTCCTGCCTTCTTTCACAAATCTGTTCCTTATCTGTAAGCAATGGTTTCATCCTGAACAGGAGAATGAGCTCTCCACTGGGGTTCCATGAACCACCTGCAACAGGAACTGAGGTGATCGTTAAACACATTATTTCTTGATCCACTCTCCAGGACCAAAAATCTGCTACTGAATCGGAATGTTTATGGTGGAGCCCAAGAAATCTGTATGATTACAAGCTTCAGGGCAATCCAGTGCCTACAAAATCCATACTGTTCAACTTAGAACCACTGAGCAAAATTCAAAACTTTCTGAGTTTTGCCGCTTACCACCTGACCCTCCATATCAGTTCTATGTGTCTTCAATGTCTACAAAGTCTTCTTCTGTTTGAAATGTTTCTTCTGGACAAGCTGAAACGCACAGGCTGGAAGCCCCAAACTTGAACTGTACCCAAAAATGCTCCACCCCGACCTGATGAAATCACAGCACTTAGAATGTTGTAACTCAAATTCTCAGAGGGTTTACACATCTGAGGAGTGTTCCTGGGAGGAGCACTGGACCGTTATTAGCTAATATCAGCACATGATTTCAAGTACAGGCTTTAGAGGTCAGAGAGAAGAGAGACTACCAAGAGAAGGCAGGCAGGAGCCAGAGAGAGAGAGAGGTGAAGGAAGACAAAAGTGCACATGACCCACTCCATCTATGATTAGCCAGGAACTAAGGTAATATCCAGTGGGATGAAGGTAATCGGGAAAAGATATGCATAGAACCTGTGACATGAGCCTAAAGGAAATAAAAAATTTGTATAAGCCATATTGTCCTTAAACCTGGGAAAAGGGGCTGGGGCTGAGGTGCTACTGGCATTGAGCCTCATGCTTTATCAGAGCATGCTAAAGTTTGAGTCTCAAACTTTAGCATGTATCAGAATTCAGAAAGTTTCTCATCTACAGCAGGAGCTACATTTCTGCGAGTCAGCAACTTGAGGAAAGAATTTCTATGTTTATAACAAGGCGGGAAGCAAAAAGGTGTCCCTTTTTGCTTTTATAAAAATTATAATGATATGACAACATGGATGAACTTGGAGGACATGATGTGAAGTGAAATCCGCCAGGTGTAGAAAGACAAATACAGCCATGTCTCACTCACATGGGGAATCTAAAAAAGCCGATCTCAGTAAGAGGAGAGAGTAGAATGCTGGCTACCAGGAGCCTGGGTGGTTAGTGCGGAAAGGCGGGTGGGGAGCGGTTGGTTTAAGGGTATACAATTAATTAGATAGGAGGAAATTTTTTAATGTCGGGAATAGGCAAATAGAGACAGAAAGTGGATAAGCAATTGCCTGGGGGTAGGGGTGAGAGGATAGGTTGGAAGCTTGGGAGACAGAAATGGAGAATGACTCCATGACAGAAAAGTCATAGAGTTTCTTTTTTGGGTGATGAAAATGTTCTAAAATTGATTGTGACAATGTTTGTACAACCCTGTAACACACTAACAGCCACTGGATTATAAACTTTAAATGGATGAATTATGTGATATGTGAATTATATATCAACAAAACTGTTTTTGAAAAAAAAAAAAAAAGCAGAATGAAATATGGCTTATTCTTATCTGTAGTCTCACCTCTAACATTTGAAGGGCTTGGAAAAAGAAAAAGAGCACAAATGGAAGCCCACATATCAAATGTCCAAATATTTAAAAGTTATAAATCAAGTGAACAAGCCATCACATCAAATATATGTTATGTTCTTGCCTTGACAAATATAGCTACATAATAAACCTAGAAAGCCACCCTTGCATTTAGATCCTGCAGGTCCTCAGGACTCTATGGCGGAACCCTGAGGCGAGAGAAGCACAGCTTCTGGACTCTGACCCATGACTTGCCCTCATTTCTTCCCACCCCTGCATTTGTCTTGCCCGCAGGGCCCAGCATGCATAGATACATGCATATAAGTCAGCAGATCCAAGGTCTGTCCACACCCCCAAGCAAATAGCCATCCCACAGCCACACATCAGAACTAAGGGTACACACATCAATGAAAACAGTAGTTCTCATTTCTTTTTGAGAAAAAAACAAAAACCCAAGAAGGAAGCCCACCAAGTCCTGGAGATCCATACGGATCATTCAGGGGTGTTTGAGGAGAAAAATCCAAGACCTCAGATTATCCCAAAGAGGAGTCTAAAAGGTGGGCCACGAGCTGTGAGTGGGTACCACCCTCTTGGCCCTGTAGACCCTTTGCCATATAAAAGAGGAGCACAGCCCAAGGAGGCCCAGAATGGGGTTCTCTAAAGCAGTGCTACTCAGTGTATGGTCCTCAGACCAGCAGCATCAGCATCACGTGAGTGACTGATAGAAACGTGGACTCTCAGGCCCCACAACAGGCCCCACCCCTAAGAAAACTCAGGGGGCAGAGTCCAAGAATTGAGTTTTAACAAGCCTTCCTGAATTCTGATACATGCTAAAATTTAAGACTCAAACTCTAGCATGCTCTGATAAAGAATGAAGCTCAATGCCAGCAGCACCTCTGCCCCAGCCCCTTTTCCCAGGTCTAAGGTGGCTCATACATATTTTTTGTATCCTTTAGGCTCATGTCACAGGTTCTATGTACATCTTTCCCAATTACCTTCATCCCACTGAATTATTACCTTAGTTCCATATTGCATGTCACTTTCAACGCTTACCTCCATCTCCAGCTTCCCCACCCCATAGCACCATGTGACTCTCTACTGTCAGATATTCCTAATTTCTGCAGTTATTTTGCTTTCTCTTTTAAATTTCTAGGAACTGCCTTCTTCACCTTTGGGTGCCTATCCCAAGGCCTTGCAGAGACCACAGACTCTACAACACATCTTGACTCAAATCAGAAAAAGATAAGAGAAAAGGATCTGCAAAAAGAAAGGGAAATGGAGATTGAGCTTTCCTTTTAGCCCAGAATCCTCTGGTTTTTTCCTCCTCTCTATCCCCGCTTATGCAAAAACGACTGGCTTCCATTTGAGCTGTGCCACTTTCAAGCCATGTGATCTTCAAGTTATCAAACCTTCCTGAGCCTGTTCCCCCACTTTGCAAAAAGTAAGATGTGGTAATTCTGAACTAAGGTGGTGTTTTTGAAAGCATTGGTTACATAATAATTGCTCAAAGTAGGCTAGCTTTCCTTCTCAAGGACAAGAATTGCAATTGTGTGGTAAGGGCACAGAGCAGGTGCATAGTTTGGGCATAGTTTGGCAGTTTAAGGCCACACAAATCCACTTAGGAAAAAGGAGTGGTTTCTTGAGAGCACAAAGGCTGCAGACATTATGTGTCAGTGGGGCTCAGGTTCAGGAGCAGATTCAAATCTGTAAGATCTTAAAACTTTAACAATTTGGAGGTGTGAGGTAGGGCTCATTAAGAAAACAATTCTTTTACAAATTTTGCAAAAAGATATAACCTTGCAAACCCATTACTAGGGCCCTCCTGGGACTTGGAAGGGGCCTGCACCAATGAGAACCTGAAGCTTAAGCTTCATCAGCTTCATAACTCCACCTCTGGCCAGGTCTCAAGACAAAGTTGGGAGCTCTGAAGCAGATAACACTGATTGGAGGCTGGAGTGGACACCAATAAAAAGAATTCAACATGGCCCATATCCTTTTTTTCATCTTCCCTTTGGTCTTGCCTAAATGGAGCTTCCCCGTCTCCTTTTCTAGAAAATTTGTCTCTGAGTGTGGATGAATTCTTTTTCCTTCACCTCTCTCCAGTCAGATCACATCACTAAACTCACTCATCACTTCCTTAAATCCCCGGGATCAGCACCCTTTCTTGGCTGCTTCCTCGCTGATTTGACTCTTCGGATTCTGCACAAACTTGTCCTCATGCCTGTGGCTAGAAAAGTGGCCAGACACCAAGAGCTTCATGTTTTGCTCCCCTACCAGCCAAGGACTCATTGAGTCCCTAGGTCAAACCACTGGGGCCTCTGGGTCTTGACTTCTCACTCTCTAAGAAGGGATGCCTCAATAGGCATTTCCCTTGTATGCCCTTCCTCAGAAGTCCTATGAACTGACAGGAGATGAGAGATGAGTGAGGTCATACTTTTGATAAACTTGGCACTCTTGAGTGGAAATGCACTGTTGAATTACAAGAAAAATGTATTCTTAGGTCTAAGGGTTCATTTCTTTTTTAAAATAAAAGATTCTGGGGGCAAAGTAAGCAGAAACTTGTATGTACAGCACTCAGCATTCATGGCATGAGAAATGTTTATCAAAGAAAAACACACTGAAGTGTGGTTAGAACAAGGAAAGGAATAAAAGGAAAGCGAGATCATTATCAGGTTTACTGACACTTAAAGGGAAAAAAAGGAAGGAGAGAGAGAGAAGGCAATCCTAATGAGAGAGAGGAGAGAAAGAGAAAGGAGAGAGAGAGAGAGAAGGTGATCCTAATGAGAGAGAGAGAGAGAGGGCAATCCTAATGAGAGAGAGAGAAGGCAATTCTAATGACAGAAAGAGAGAGAGAGGAGAGAAAGAAAGCAATCCTAATGCAAGAAAGAGAGGGGGGAAAGAGAGACAGGAGGGAGAGAGAGAGGGCAATTCTAATGAGAGAGAGGAGAGAAAGAGAGAAGGTGATCCTAATGAGAGGGAGAGAAGAGAGAGAGAGGGCAATCCTAATGAGAGAGAGAGAAGGCAATCCTAATGAGAGAGGAAGAGAGAGAAGGCAATCTAATGACAGAAAGAGAGAGGAGAGAAAGAAGGCAATCCTAATGTGAGAAGGAGAGAGAGAGAGAAAGACAGAGAGAGAGAGAGAGAGAGAGAGAGAGAGAGAGAGGAGAAAGAAAGAGGAGGGAGAGAGAGAGAGAAGGCAATACTAATGAGAGTGAGAGAGTGAGAGAGTGAGAGAGAGAGAGAGAGAGAGGAAACAATCCTAATGGGGGGGGGCAATCCTAATGAGAGAGGGGCAGCTTAATGACAGAGAGAAGGCAAACTTAAAGAGGGAGAAGAGGAGAGAAAGAGAGTGCGCAATCCTTATGAGAGAGAGAAAGAGGAGGGAGAAGGCAATTCTAATCAGGGAAAACAAATGGAGGAAAACAGGGCAAAAGTTTAAATTCAAGCAACATTGTTAGAAATGTGCCACCCTACCCCAGCCTTGCTCCTTCTTTCTATTAATTCAAACTGGAATTACATATTCTCTGAAATTCACAGCTTAATGAAACTGAGCCGGGAAGCAGGTCCACTTATGAGAGACACCAGAGCCAGTTTCCAGCAGAGATGAGATTACAGCCCAGTCTCTGGACCCCTATGGAGAGATCTTTCCACTACACTGTCCTACTATATATAACAAATCAGCCGAAAAAAGTCTGCTGATATGCTAGTTTATTAATTTCAAGTATATATGGTGCTGGTATTATTAGAATTATCAAGTATAAGACCCTTAAATTCTACTTTCAATAAAATTTATTTGTAATTAACAGCATTCCTCACACAATTCATCAACCTACAGAGTTTTTGTGCAGTAAGTAAAACATCTTCTCCTTTTAGGCGTTTACAGTCTAAGTTGAGGAAACAGAACCTAAACACATCAAATCTGACAAATAATACAGACAAGGTTAAGATTTGGTGGTGAAGGGTCCAAGGAGATGCTGGAAGAGTTTGGGAAGAGAGACGTCCTGGAGGCTGGAGAAAGCGGGGCTTAAGCTGAGCTTGAAGAATTCAGAGAGGAGCAAAGAGAATGCATGGCCAGCATAAGGAACTATGTGGGTAAAGACCTGGAGATAGGACCTGTGGGCTATAGGGGCAGTGAGTTCACCAACCTGGCAGATTACAGACTGTATACAAAATCAGGGTGCAAGGATGGGAAGAGTCTGTGGCCAGAAAGGGGACGGCAAAGTTAAATTTGGGCAAAGGGAGAAGAGATTTATCCTAAAGGCAAAAGAAGTCAATGGGATTCTCAATGGCATGATGAAAGTGTCAGAATTAATCTGGCTGCAGTGAGCCAAAATGATTCTAGGCTAAAAGATTTGAGGGAGGGAGATTAGTTAGAAAGCTTTTCAGGTGCGAGTGGATCTGAAGTAGGTTAGACATGGCCCCCTCACTTCTGTTTGTATCATCACTTTAAGTAGAACTTTTCTTGATAGATACGAGAAAAGGAAACTTCGACCACATCCTCAAGACCAAAACAGAGGCATCCTCATCTATCAGGAGTCACAGTCACTAAAAAGGAAAATAATGTCCAGTTTGGAAGGGGTGCCCCCTCCAAAATTCCCTTGAGCAGTGTTTGTGTTTAAAAAAGAAGCTAAAATTGTCCCAATAGTAATGAAAAATGGGGGTTGTTGGGGGGTGAGTGAAGTCAGAATTAGCATCATTTGCAGTCTGACCCCAGTCTCTAGCCCCTAAACTCCCTCAACACTAACTGCTGTCTCCAGGCAGAGCCAAGAGGAAATCCACAGCCAGCCACAAGTGGCTGTTTGTTTGCGCCTGGCTGGCAGTTCACCGGGACCAGCCGTAGTCCTTGCACAACCACAACTGTCAGTTGAAAAGAGGAGGAAGGCCATCTGGGGGGCTTCAACCTTAAAATAAGATCTGTGAACCCTTGCAAAAAACCACCTCCTGTGCAAGCTGCCTCTTAATACATTTTTATTATTCTTGGCTTCGGACTTTGGCACCTCTGCAGTTAGTGAAACAAACACATGAGTGGAATACGTTGAAATGGAAAGTTGTATCTCTATTATATTTTGTGTTTTTGTGTATGTGAATGCACACAAGAGTAGGGTGCCTAGGTCTCCAGGAGCCTAAAAAAAAATCACAATTAGTACTTGTAGTAGGGGCAAATATTGCTGAAGTTTAGTTTGCTCTTTGAATAAGCCAACACATTGTTTGTTTCTTTTCCTAAAATGTTGGTCTTTTCACCCACCAACTTTTGTTTATGGAAATGCCTGTCTCTGTAAGCCTTCTCCTTTTCTCCATTTATTGAAATTAAATTTTTCATCTTTAAAATTCCTTCTCTCTGTCAGCCTCCTCCTCCAAACCTTCCTCAGAGCATGGCAGCCCACATGGAAAACTTCTATATATATATTGCTAAATAAACCTCCATAGTAAGTTCCTACTGTTTGCCCAACACTTTGCCAGGCATCAGGAAAAACAGGTTTCTGCCCTCAAGCAGTTCATCATCCATGAGAAGAAATAAGTACAAAAACAGCTAGCCCTAGTCAAATGGGCCCCATGATCTAATGGGACACGCATATTGAACATCAGCCTTGGTGTGTGCCTACAGCCTTTACTAAGGAGGTAGTTTTAAGCAGCTCTGTTAACACCACATGACCTCACAGTCCTCCCGTTATAGCTGGTTGACCAGTGAAGGGCAATAAAGCCAAGGAGAGCCAATCGGCAGGCTGGTTAGCAGCCTATGAAGTGGCGGGGACTCAAGCAGTCTCCCCACACGGGGTTGAGCCAGATACCTGTTCTGGCAGCAATCACAAGAGTAGAAGATGAAAGATTGTGAGGTAGGAAAAAGACAGGACAATCATGAAGAGCCAGCAACAGCTTCAATCAGTAAATATTTCTTGAGTGCCTACAATGTGCCAGACTTGTTATAATTATTCCCATTTTATAATAGAAGAGAATAAGACAGATGAAGCAATTTCACATTTTGGGGGTCTTAATTCAAATATCCCCCCCGACAGACCACTCTATCTAAACCAGCTTTCCTCTCCCACTACCAGACGCTCCTAATTCACTGAATTTAGAACCTCACTACTCAAAGTGTGGTCCCTAGACCAGCAACATCACCATCAACCAGGAGTTTATTAGAAATGTAGAATCCCAGGCTCCACCCCGGACCAACAGACTCATCCATAATCTGCATCCCACATGATTTGTTTCCACATTAAAGTTTGAGAATCACTTTCTTAAAGCAATTTCATATTACTTACATTACTTTATACTACTTATGACAGTTATCTACCTCAACAAGACTGGGGGTTCCATAGGGGCAGGGTTTTGTCAAAACTTGACCATAACACCTCTTTATTCCCATGTGCTAGACATCTCAAAACTATTGGCTTAATGAATGGATGATTTTGTCCAAATTCTCATTGCTAATAAGTAGCTAATAAATAGTGGAGTGAAAAATCACTAAAACCTAATTAGGTGGCTTCCTATTTGAAGTACTCATTTCCCCAGCTCTGGGAGTGCTAGAGACTGACAGTCTCAACTGAGTCCCTCCCTGGGGTGCCCTCAGCACCCCACCCATGGTTACAATCCCTTCTCAGGGGCAGCCTGCCTCCAAGGACTGGTGGATGGGGGACATACAAACACTCGGCCCCTATTCTCTCACTTTGAGACAACTCTGAAGGACCCTCACAGCTCCAGAGCTCCCCATGGGATCAGCTAAGGTCTTTGTGCTACTGCATTGCAGGCTGACCTCTCCTTCCATCCAGTCCTGTTTTCTTGAGTTTCACACAAGAATCAGTCCCAAGAGCACCACCCTTAAAATTTTCTGTATCCACATTTCCACCTCAGAGTATGTTTTCAGGGAACCCAACCTGAGATCAAATGACACATACAAAGAGGTGGAGTCACATTGACCCTGGGCTCCTCAGGATAGATGCAGGAGCTCCTGCCAAAAAGCTGCCTGGAATTATTTCCAGATTTCATGAGGGCCAGTTCTTCCTCCTCTGGAACTCCATGACACCCATCACTATGGAGCTTCTATTCCCACAATAAAAGCGACTAAGCGAGAGAGGTGTGAGGAGGAGCCTGTGGAAGTGTAGAGGAATTGCAACTGATTTTAATGCAAGGGATAAGAAAGACTTCTAATTGTGTAAGTATTGTCTCAAAAAGAAGATTTTAAAGTCAGGCTGCAATGCAACTTAAAAAACACTAGACAAGTAGTATACATGTGATAAACGCTTAACAGACCATAAGGCACCAAAAACAAAAGCCTAAATATCAAAAGTAAAGTATAAATAAAGAAAAAATGAATATTTTTCTCCTACTGAAGGCATGAATTAGCATTTGCATTTAGCCATAAGTATACAACACACTTTACGTAATCTGATGTGGTAATCTTAGCATTGGAAGTGGGCGAATCGGCCTCAAATAGTATCCGAGAGGGTTTTTGGTGACTGAAGTATTTAAAGCACCTACAAATTGGTCCCATTCAATAGTCCTGAAGGCAGGGTTCCAGAGAGAAGGAAAACAGTTGAGAACAAGACCGATATCTAAATAGTGGTCCAATTTCAACCATCTGTCAATGGTTGTGTCTACTGAGTCTCTGAAACACACAGGACTCCCAGTTACTCTCCTACCTAAAACAACTAAAACACAGAAAAAAAAAAAATACATGAGAAATAAGGGTTGAGACATTGAACATCAGGCAACAAAGGGCAATGACCCCTGATAGAAAACAAATGAATTGTACCCTACAGTTGTCTCAGTTTCCTGCCTGAAGAAAGCTTCTGGCCCATGGTCCAGGGGAGGGGGAAATCCAGGCAGCGTCCAGTGATCTCCCCGAGTTAAGCAGACAGAACAGGGAGTCCACAGAAGACAGGGAAGCTAGAATTCACAGGGCGGACTAGCCAAGAGGAGAGTTCTAATAGAGAGTTCTGAAGATCTGCAGAGGATCCTCTGGCATGTTCAGTTGAGTACTAAGCAGTGCATGTGTGTCCAGAGATTAGACGAAATAGTTCCCAGGGCTTCAGTAACAAGGAAAAATTAACCCTACATGAAGTACAGCTCTGGTTCACCTAAAACAGCTTAAAAGCCAGATTTGGAAGGATAAAACTAGCTCTGACTAATTCAATCACATCTCAGAACAAAGCTCAACAATGGAGAAATAACAAATATTCATCATCCAACAAAGTAATATTCACAAGGATAGGTATCAAATTAAAATTTACCAGGCACGCAAAGTAGCAAGAAAATGCAACCCATCTGGGCCAATTGACACTGGCCCACAAATAACACAGATGATAGAATTAATAGACAGAAACATGAAAACAAATAGTATAACTATCGCATATCTTCAGGAAGCTAGAGAAAAGGTTGAACATGTTAAGCAGAAACACAGAAGATATTTCTAAATTATAAGACTCCTAAAAATAGCACACAGTGGACAAAGGCATGAGATCTGCACTAAGAATCCTCAGAAGTCCTTGTCGTGATCTTCCCAGAAAAATGAAAGCTCAGCTGGTATTCCTCTCTTCCATCCCTCCATCCCTGAGGGAAAACTTATAGAGCTGCTATTTTGGCACTGTTCAGCAAAGGAGATGCTTCCGGCTTCCTACAGAGGTTGGAGCTCTAGATGGTATGAAGAAAGATAAGCTGCCACAAAGGGGCAGCAGTTCTCTTCCTGTAAGGCAAGTGGTGCCAGGCAGAGCAAGGAATGGGAGGCCAGGGGACATGAGTTCTGGCCCTCTCAGCCCCTCAACCCCCAGCAGCTATGTGACTTTGGACAATGTATTAACCTCTCTGAACCCCGGTTTCTTAATCTGTAAAATAAGGATGATAATGATGATCATACTTACTTTGTAAGATTGTTGTGACAATTCTATTGCATCAGATAAGGAGATGCATTTGAAATTTCTTTGTCCAATCCAAATATTGGTACTTATCTTTGCTTACTAAAAAAGCCAGGAGGCCTGGACCAGCATTTCTGGGCATGTTACTTGTTCTTCTTTCTCAATCCCCAGCCCACCCCAAAAATCTGTTAATCATGTTTATCCTTTTATCAACATGCCTCTGACATTTTGGGGGGCTCCTCAGTTAATAGTAAACAAAGTAAGAGCAAGTAAGGCATTATTTGAAAAACTAAGAATGGGAGAGAAAATTTAAAAGCCAGCTTTTCTGGTTCTCCATGTGTATAACAACCACTCAAAACTGAATAGTATGAAACAACCACCATTCCATGATGCTCACTGACTCAGTGGGTTGGCACTGGGACTACAGTGGGAAAGGCTTGTTGCTGCTCCATTGTGTCTAGAGTTGCACCAGGGAAGAATCGAACTGCTATGGACTGGAATCATCTAAAGGCTTCCTCTCTCATATATCTGCACCTGCACTAGGATGCCTTGGAAGCTGGACTTCGCAAGAGGCCTCTCTGTGACTGTGAACTTGGGCTTCTCACAGCATGGCAACTGGATTCCAAGAAGGGTGATTCAGAAAGTACCCTAAGAGGGAGGATTGTAAGTGAAATAGGTGAAAGATACTGCTTTGATTTTCTACCCTTGACAGTTCGTCATTAATTGAAGCAGTTGCAAGCCCATCCAGATTCAAGGGGAAGGGACAAGGCCTGCCCTTCCAATGGGAGAGGAAGCCGAGAATTTGGGGCCATGTTTTAAAAGTGCCACACTTGCTACCTAAATTCTGCACAGCAAAAGTACTATTAAGGCTTATTCAAGTCTTCAGAATAAATGATTGTCAATGATGCCATCTTCCCTAAATTAGTCTAGCCCAAGAAAACCTCACCTTTAATAGTCCAGTCATCTGGTTTATCTGGGACATCATTTACATTCATCATTTTCTATCATCACTGAGGACTACAAATAGCATTGTATTGGCAACCATGGAAATTAGGCCTGGCTTATCAGAGCGTAACAGTCAAACCCTCCCACAAAATTATTAATAGGACAGAATCAATTACAGAGTTGCCCTCTGACCTTAATTCAGATGATACTCAGACACCACAAAAGAGAATTTTTTTTTCCTGAAGTAAAATGAAAATCTCAGAAAAATTTAACTGATAATGTGTTTGTATTAGAATCCCTAGTCTGAAAGAGGCTGTTCCAAAGAAAGCTGAGGTTAATAAAAGCGTGCATAGAATAAGGGACATAAGTAAAAACAGGCCTGTTTCTGAAGGGATTCGGTTTGATGCTTTTCAAGTACTAGGGCCAGAATGACAAGCTCAGTCTGAATTAGAAGGACTCAGGCTTAATATTTATTATGGGATACGGGGAGTGGTGTTAGGATACAAATATGTCCTAAAAGCACAAGAGCTTGGGAAAAACTCTGCCTTCAGAAACATGCCAAGTTGCTTCTAAAAGTTAAGCTCAAGTCAATGGCTGAAGCTGTTATAAGCCAGAAGAACAGTGCTGAGAAGCCCTGCTCACTTGGTTCAGTTTGAACAAAAATAGAGCCTTTAATTTAGAGAGAAAAGGAGTATCACCAAAAGTGACAGTCCTTGTGAAAGGAAAAGAGTAAATTCCAGGCTCCTGAATGATGTGAGAAGTAGCCACACAGCTGCCTCTTTAGCAAAGAATTCATGCACCTTCCAACTGTTTATTTATACATAAAGTGTGCATTAAGAACAGAAAGGCAACTCCATGCAGTGATTGAAAATGAGGGCCCCGAAACAAATCCTGGATTTGAATTCTAACTGCTGTTTACTAACTATATGACCTTGGGTAAAATTACTTTGTCTTGTCTACTCAAAGATTTAGTAGCCTCATCTATAAACATATATAAAAACTTAACATAGTGTAAAATTCATTTAAAATGCACCCTAAATTCTCATTTTTATCACTGTTTCTTATAGTTTCTATTAGTTTCATTTCATAATCCATGCATACTATAGAAAATAGCAAAGTCACCCATAATCCTGCCATGTAGAAATCTTTTTTGTTGATATTTTAGTATATTTCATTTAGTCTTTCTACAATGCATTTTCTCTACCTGAGATCTCATGAGGGATAGACCTTTGCATGCTATATTTTTCCCTTCTGATCATAGGATAAGTATTTTCCATGTAACTAAAAATCCTTGATGACTATTCCTTTGGATGGTTGCATAGTCTTCCACTGTACACTTATGTAACTCTCTTAACTATAACACAAAGATCTCTCTGGGGAAAAAATAAGTTTGTGTTCTTTTCTTTGGGAGAAAAGAAGCTAGGAGGTACCTGCATTGTAGGGATTGCTTGTGCTGTCTACATAATTAAGAAATGATAAGAGCAAGGGATTTCAGGCATAAAGGCATTAAAATATAGCCCCAGATCTGCCCACGCAACGAACGTGGTCTTAACTACTAGTCCAGTTTTCCAGATTTCCAGGTATGGATTTCTACATAGTTTCCTCAGGGAATCACAAACCTATGACTTTCACAAGGAAATTACTTCAATTTCCTGATTTTTATTTAAGTATCTCCTGTTACTTCTACTTCTGAAAAGTCTTTTTTTTAGAAAATATAAGAAAGCATGGTTGTTGTGGTTAAAAATGGCCTTCCTGCCCAACACAAATAAAACTATTTTCTTCTCTTTCTTAAGTGTTCTGAGAAATCGGCAGGTAATTAAGGGAAGATATTTATTGATAAATATATGAATGTTCTGCAATTACCAGACATATATGAACGGAGCTGGAGGTTAACACAGATATATTTCTGCTCACACAATGCAGTCATTGGTTGGACTGGCTTTTGTTGAACCATTTTAAAGCCTTGATTTGTCCACGTTTGTTTTAGACATCCTTGCCTAAACATCTAATGCTTCATGGAAGTGCTTCCTACGTCTGTTATTAAAGCTTCTTGTGCTCTGGTTTCGGGTATGTCTCCTTCCACAGGCCACCAAGACCAAACAGAAAATGCCTTGAAATGCAAACAGTCCCTGAATTATTATACCTATTACTTTTTATTAGTAGTAAAAACAAGAAAGAAGCAAGGAACAGTTCTATTTATGCAGAGCAGTTAGAACATAAATAATAATAAAATGCTAAAACTATAAAACTACTTACATGATATTAATTTAATTCTTGTAAAAAGTAGGTTTAGGTATTGCCTCCATGTTAGCAAATGTGGTACATTTTGCTTTCATCCAATATTTATAACCAAAAAACATTTTGGTTTACGAAATAAAGTAGTGATAAAAAATTACAGTCTTTGAATATTGGGCTTTGACTAGTCCCCTGCTGCCCTTTATTGTATGTTTCAGTAAAATACAGTACATCTTGCTGTTTTATTTCATTGTTTGTGGCCCGTGCAAAATCCTATTGTCCAGCTGCCCAGCGTAAATGAACAACAAATCAGAAGAACCAGAGAGACACTTTAACTGATTAAACTGGGTCTGGAATTTCCCTTTTACTGCTAAATTATCACCTTATTGTAATTATTTTTTCACATTGTGATTATTTTTACATATTGTGATTGTTCTACAAATTCTAGGGGAGATGCTAATTAGAGGGCCAAGGTTATAGTACTCCATCTTAAAATCTCAAGCCCAATAAAGAGTCCAGGTTTCGTATTCTAAAGTTGTGTCTTTTTCTCTCTAAAATTACTTAAATCAACTGATCAATGGAGCTTGAGTAACTAAGGCCTTTTTAAAAAAAAAAAAAAATTTGCTCAGGGCTCATCACTTTACTTTTTTTGCAAAAGTTCTTTGACCTCAGAAATTCTGTCATAAGCAAAGTAACATTTCATTTTGTCACAAAACAAAATAGAATAATGTTGCAATTCAGCCAGGTGCTATGGCTCATGCCTGTAACCCCAGCATTTTGGGAGGCTGAGGTGGGAAGATCACCTGAGGTCAGGAATTCAAGATGAGCCTGGCCAACATGGTGAAACCCCATCTTTACTAAAAATACAAAAATTAACCAGGTGTGGTGGCACACTCCTGTAGTCCCAGCTACTTGGGAGGCTGAGGTAGGAGAGTCACTTGAACCCCAGAGGCAGAGTCAGCAGTGAGCCAAGATCGCACCACTGCACTCCAGCCTGGGTGACAGAGCAAGACTCTGTCTCAAAAGTAAAAAGAAAATATCCTTGCTACAATTAAGAATCTTCTTTGGAGGTACCTGATAAAGCAGAATATGTGCCTTTTGAAAATAAAGAAAATATAATGTTTCAATTAAAATTATAGATATTTCTTTATCAAGGCCAGGTAGGTTTACAGACAAAACAGAAAACCAGAGCCACCATATATGGATGCACAAGTTGTACACTGCACAACTCCAGGGGAAGCCATTTATGTAGATAACCATGTGAATGGTGCCTTGATTAAATCTAATTTTGTGCCTTCTATTCAGGAACAGGTCTCCAAGTAAGTTAAAACAAAATTTAGGACCTATATTTTTTTAAATGTTGCTGAGTCAACATAAATCAACAGCTATGTATTAAGTCCACTATGATGAATTTTACTAGCTACACATGAAAAAAGTAAAATTTCTGCATTACTAAAATTGCAAAGAAAACCGGTTCAATTGCATGTAGAATTTTTAATCTATATAAGAGAACAATTTGCAAGTACTTCAGGAACATTCACTACAAACAGACAATTATTTGCTGTCACATGTGGTCATTTTCCAGATGTAATAGTGAATGTGGCCAGAGCTCACTCTGCCTGGTTACACTGGAGTAGCTGTTCCTTGTACTTCAAAGTAATAAAGTGACATTTCTTTTCAAATGTTGTACTACTCACCTCTGTCACCGACTTAGACTCACCTTTTTTTTTTAACCTCACATCAGAATTAATGAGGTTTAAGTGCATCTGGAGGAGGAACCCACATATTTACAGCTTCATGTTAATGTATAATATAGAAGATAAATTCAGACAGCAAACCAGTTCCAATGGCAAGTTTTTACTTACAAGTGCCATCTCTACTGAGTTTATCAGTCTCTTCTTATTAAAAAAAAATCTTGCCACCTGCTATCCGTAGGCATATATTAAAGGTATCTAAATGATGAAAGCACAAGTGATCTACATATGTTCATATATGCTGGGGAAGTACTTCTGACTCTACTCTTTAGTTATGTTTGTTTCCTTGGACCTAATAACCTTGCCTTGACTGTGCTTGATGACAATTGCTCAATCATACATTAGGATCAACTCAGGATGTATTTTGTAAGGGCAAAGCAACTCTGTGAACCATGAGTGGGCAGGTCAGAATCTTTCCTCATATATCCTTATCCATGCCTACCAGTGAGCACACACTTGTATATAAACAGCCAGGAAAATTCAATCCCCAACTTATATACACACAAACAGGCATTCAGATATTTGATCTGAGCTTATGTTGAAAGAATTCCCCTACAGAAAAAGCACCCCCAACCCCACCATTGGCATATTTGTGACATTAGAAATGCTGGAATTCTCAGAGTGCTAAGGTGCAGGCACATGATTAACATGTCTCCATAAATCACTGCAGATTTAGGATTTATATACATACGAAAATGGCAGGGACTCTTGGGTCTTCTATTTATAAATGCAGTTCTTTTCTTTTCTTCTTTTGCTTCTCCCCCAACCCCTCCCCTTTGGATCAAAGAGAGAATTCCAAGCAGACTGAAAAACAATGGTAAATGTTTGCATTGCTGAAATTCACGCTGGTGCCATAAGTGGATTTAAGGCGGACTGGGCTCTATAAACAAAATAAAAAGATGGCATCCAAATGAAAATATGTAAAAAAGATACTGGGGGAAAAATGCTTCAGAGAAGCAGTCTGGTTAGTTGTAAAATGACTTTAAATTAGGCTTTAAAAAGGATTGCTAAATCTTGACACATATATGAGCAGCTTATTATCATGCAATTGTGCAG
The DNA here is from genome assembly GCF_048565385.1 of Saimiri boliviensis. Taxonomy (NCBI): domain Eukaryota; kingdom Metazoa; phylum Chordata; class Mammalia; order Primates; family Cebidae; genus Saimiri; species Saimiri boliviensis. The sequence continues at coordinate 34,058,335 of NC_133457.1, read as the reverse complement.
TAGTTGCTTGATCTTGTTACTGATTCGTCACATATGAATAAATGATTAATTACCAGAAAGGCTAAAACAGAGTAGAGTGAGAGTACTGAAGCTCACCCTGAAAGAGGGGCTTAAACACGTTTATTGCCCTTTAAGTGCATTTCATTAAGGCCAATTAAGGACTTTCATGTCTTATTAGAAAAATGAAGTAGATTTATGAGGTTTTCGTAGGTTGTAAATGCTGGGGCTAGCAGATACAAAACTGAGTAGAAATGTGGTAGTTAAGAGCTAAGAAAATATATACAAATGCTCCCAGAAAGCAAATATTTAATGGCAGGAAAACGCCGGTTCAACATGAAGGTGATCTTTAAATAAAAGAAAGGGCATAATTTTTATTTCCTCTCGTCTACTCACTATAAACTTAGGGATCTGTGCATGGGAAAGGTTTCCCTCTGCAGTTCAGGAACCTACTTCGGGGTGGGAGAAAAACAAAGCTAACCCTAAAATGACCTGACAGCCACCGAATCTTCTGTCAAAACCAAAGTATACACCAATAAAAATGCTCTTTTAATTCTAGGGTGAGAAACACATTTTTGAAAGAGAGAAAGCTCGAAAGTAAATCCAGCACTGACATGGTTGTTAATAAACAAACAGCAAGCAAAATTCTCTGGCGAGGGCCTAACTTCCCACTTTTCTGGTCCTGTCAGATGGCATCAGAACATTAGCCCGACCAAATGGCTACTATACACCCTGTATTTCCTTGATTCATTTTCAAGGAAAATTATCATGACAGGTTAGCAAGCGTGTTCTGTTGCCCTTTGGGAACGATTATCACCCCCACACCATTCTAGCCATAGGGTTTATCTATTTACTCACTATTCAGGTGGCTTCTTTACTGTTTCTCTCTGTCACTCACACACACACACAAACACATACACACACTACACACCACACACACACATACCCCATATATACACACCACACACCACACACACCCACACACTCACCATATACACACAATACACACACCCATACACACGTACATATACACACCCCATAAACACACATATACACACTATGCACACATACCCCTATACACACATGCACGCACACACACACACACACACACACACACACACACACACAGAGACTTAGACAATATTTCCTCAGGGGACTCATTTTCCTGCAGCTTTTTCAAATGCAGGAAAATGCATTTATGAATGTTGGTAAAATGCACATTTTTACCTTGCACACCATTATGGAAAGCCTCAGCTGTTTATCATATACACTCTTGGATAAATAATTTAAAACCACATGAAACTTCTTCAAGAAAATATCAGCCAAAGATGTACAGTCACAACTTTTTAAGCTCAAATCTCTCTTCCTTTAAAAAATGAATATTGGCAAGTCAGTAGATTATGTCTTCTTGATTTAAAAAAAAAAATACAAGAAAAGTGCTATACCACACATGAAAGATGTCCAAAACTCGCCAACAGTTTTGTGGCACACACAGAATACTTCAAAATGAATGCCTCGGTTTTGCTTGCTTAAAACCTATTTACTGCCTCAGAAAAGACTGAACACGAAACTTTAGCACTTCTTCAAGAGCACTGACAAATTTTTCTGCTGAGAACCTTTAAAATGGTATTATTAGAAGAGCTGACAGCAGGAAATCAGATTAACAGAGCTGTTTCTGAAGAAAAGATGAAGAGGTAGAGGATGATATTTATAAAGGTGGAAGTTGTGAAACTGAAGGTAAAGTCCTATAGGCACAAATCTGCCAAAAATAACAACAAACACACAGAACAGCAAACAAAGTATTAATTTCAATGTCTTTAGTGTAACATTATTTCATTCTGTGAATTTGATTTTCCAAACAAATGACGGCCTGGACAGAGACCTAAAGCAACTAGCCATGTATCTGTTCAGACTCTGCAAAGAATTTTATTGAACTGAAATGTGATGAGCATCTGTCCTTGGTGATTTATTCCAAACAGCGGAGATGTTATAAAATGAACACATTGCATCTCCTGCTATAAAAGAGAAACGAAATGATCTTTTAGTTAATATCCAATCAAACTTCAAGACACCTTATGGAGCACAAGGATTTCATGGGATCATTTCATTCCATCGCACCTTTCTCCAGAGCACTAAAATGGGATTAACTTAAGAATTACTAAAATGCAGAGCTAAGTGTGTGTATCCAGTTTTCAGTTTTTCCAGATCAACAGATACCACTTGATTTTTATTTTTATTTTGACAACCCAAAATGTAAGCCCGGGCTAGGGTGCTAATTACCAATAATTTCTTATTAAAGAACCAAGAGGCTTTTTCAGAAAGTTCAATACCAATTTGGGTCTCAGGGTCACTGAGTTACAAATAGGAGTGGAACTTTTTCAAGTTCAGGATTGGATGCATTTTGTCAGGCACAATAGACTATTTCTGGGAGAATCGTTGCTAAAAAAGAAAAAGAGAAAAGAGGTTGGGTTTAAAAGCCTCCAAAAACTTCTAGTATGAGAGTTTTATTCCATAAAAGAATTCTCAGATGGCTTCTGTACAGATGAATCCCAAATAGATTAATACCCATGAGATAACCACAGGGACATTAAAATTATATCTCACATCCCTATATTTCCACAATAATGTAGTTTGAAATTGTCAAATAAACAAGACAAGTTTTATCTAATGCAGCCAATTTATTTTTAAGGAGTTCATTAAAACTAGGAAATTAAACTTTCAAGTAGTGAAATGGTAATTTCTGTTTATACCTAACACAGAAAAAGGTCTCAAATTATTAGAGTTTAGAATAAAATGAAGTTTCAATGTTAGGAAAAGAGAATAGTTTCTATTGAATCATAGAGCTAAATCTGCCAAACACAAAGAGCAGGAATGAGATCAAGGCAGATTTAGCACATTCAAGCAGAACTGGACAGTTTCAAACTCAACATGTCTTATTTCTCCCTGAATTTTCTGGGTTGGTTGTCCATAAATCTTCATTGTAATGAACACGCTGCAATTCTTGCCCTTTCCTTCAGGCGGTTCAAATTCTAACGAAATTCTATCTATCTATAGATATTACTGGGCATGCTTGACATACCTTGAACATATTGTCAGGCAGAGCTTTGTGGTGCCACCGTGGGTAGACAGTTTTGAAATAGAGGGGTGACTTTAAGGAAGCAGGCATAAATCTCATCAGTCCTTGTAGAACTTAGACTACATTTGAAAAAAGGTACAGCTCCATTTTAAGAAAACTGGCAGTTTTCAGAGGTGGAAAGCTCTGGGCTGAAAGCAAAGGTCACAGACTACCAGCCTGAAAGTCAGATTTCAATCACACATTTGTTTTGGTAAGGTTGCACAGTGCTTTTAAAACTGGTAAGCCATTACTGAAAAATCAGGAGTTTTTTTGTTTTGTTTTTACCAACTTTCTGGCATATTTTGAAAAACTGGAAAATCTGAAACAGTGGGCCCAAGCTCCCTATGGCAATGGCCATCTCCTTCTCTAGCATCCAAGCCCTCCTTTCAGTCTCTAGCATCTTCTTATGTCCTGCTTCTCACAGGTTTGACCCTTGAGTTTGGACCCTAGGCTTACGGTCTCTGAGCCCTTTTTTCAAATCCCTTAAAACCCCCATGAATCTTAGTTCAATAACCTGCTAACCAAAAATAAATAAGAAATGAGAGATGCCTTCTTTAGAAACTAAGTGAGCTACCTAAAAGTTGATTACAAAATAAAAATCTGAAGATTGACTTATCACATTTTTAACCCCTTATGCTAGAAAGAACTATGACCCATCAAAGAACTATGACCCATGGATGTACCAAATCCTGCTGCTGTCCAGTTTTATAAATAAAGTTTTATTGGAACACAGCCATGTTTAACTGTTTGTATATTGTATGTGGGTACTTCACATTATAATCCTTAGAGACCATATAACCTGTAAAGTCTAAATATTTACTATCTGTCCTTTTGCAGAAAAAATGTAGTAGCCCTTGCTTTAACCTCTAGACTTAAAGATGGGATCGCATTTCTAGAGCCAATGAATGAAGCTATAGCTCTGCTTAATGACTACTGGCTCTTCCCAGGGTGCTTTGCATCTGCTAAGGCCACCTGCATGAGTCAGATGTTTATTTTCTGTGTTGACACGGCCACATTTCCAAATTCAGAGTATCCATTTAATGGAGTTATTTCCCTAATATCTATAGACCATAGGTTTAAAATTCCCTTTTTTGGCCACCTCAGAAGATACCTATTTTGATGGTAACTTATGAACTGGTTATATAGATATCTCAGCTTAACTTTCTAAAATAATACGTTCAGGAGGAATAAACCTGAAGTTTACCCTGCCCACGGTCTCACTTAGCAGTTTTAATCATTGTGTGCCCAGTCCGGCACCAAGTTTTATGTAGTCCAAAGGGTATCCGCAGCACAGCTTTTCTGCCTCATTAGAAGCAATATAGTCAATAAATCTGAGGGTCAACTAATGAGACAAAAATGAGGCAACTCTAAAGATTGATGAGTGGTATTCTTCCTGCCCTAGTCTATGGAAAACCTTAACACTAGCCAACATCTATTGAGGTCTGATTCTGTGTCCACTGACAGTACCCCCACGAGATAGGTACTGTTATCCTCCCATTTTATAGCGGAACAAACTGAGAGTTTACTGAAGGTCAGGAAGTTAACAAAGAGCAGAATTGAGACTAGAATTCAGGCATGTCTGACTTGACTTTCATTGAGATTTCACGAAGCTGGAGAGATTGCCATTGGGACAAAATCCTTTTCCAGCTGCAGAAATTGAGCAATGAATAAGCATTTATCTTGACTGAATGACAGAATTGTGATTTCAGTCTAAAATTGCTCAAATTCCTGATAGATCATTTAAGACATTGTGCTGTGTAAAGCAAAGCACCTTCTATTTTGCTGTAATTAATTCATCTGTTCTCTTTGAACTGTATCTATAACTCGGATGCACAACAGCCAGACATGAGGGGCAAATACCTATTAAAGATTCTAGAGTATAAAACAAATGTCAGAAGCCTCTCAGACATAAAGATATTCCAGAGGTATTTCTGAGTTGCCTTTGTTTAGACTTAGCTTACTTCTTGTTGATGAAGTTTTCAGGTTGATTTTCACTTCCTAGGTAAGCATGAGGCTTCCTGTTAGCAGCAGAACTATCCCTGTACCCCATCAGGGGGCAATCAAGTTTACTGGCTTCCTGCTCCTACCCTCTCCACCTCTACTAGCAGAACATGGCCCAATATTGTTCCCCCACTGAGGGAAGTTTGGACCCTAGGCTTACAGTCTCTCAGACTATTTGTTGACAAATACTATAAATATGTTACTACCTCTTGTGACCTGGAGAACTCCCTCCTACCTTTTGTAAGTCAGAAGTCTTGGATAAGGATGTGGGGCAGAAAGAGGAATTTAAAAAGAAAGAAGAACCTTCTGGAATTTCTCATGTTACTGGGGTGGTTTTCTATTTGTTTGTTTGTTGACTTAATTCAGAAGCTTTCCTCTCAATAAGAAAAACAAGAATTTGTATCTGAAATGCAAGATCTTGTGTTCCATTTTACATCTTCCTACCTGCAAAAAAATGTTCCCATTGCACAAGCTTTCTTGCTAACGATGACTGGTAATTTGAGAGAAAACCCCCTTTTTAGCGACAAGCAGGCACATCGTCTGAGCAAGCACCCAGGGAGGAATGTGTCATAAAGGCACATTCCTCATAATCAAGGATAATGCAAAAGGGAAACAATGATCGAACATCTATGAGAGCCAACAGAAGCCTAATCCTGAGCCCAGCTCTGCAGACGGGAACACAGGCTGCTGCAATGCCAGGGCAGATGCCAGGGAAGGGACTAGCCACAAACGGAACAGAAGTCCAGTCCAGAGCTTGGCATCTGGGTTCTTCAGCTGCCAGCCTTGCCTCACGAGTAGCCACAATGTTTGGCTCCTGTGCAGAAAACAACAGAGGATGAGGCTAAAGAGGTCCATGCTCTGTCCTGCCAGCAACAGGATGAGGCAGTGCCAAGAGAAGACTGCAGTGCCACACGGGTGCCAATGTGCCTTGGAATGGCTTTTATATTTTCCAAAGGGACAGCAGAATTCCTGCAAAAAGAAAAGGCCGGATCCAACACTCAGAACCACTTTTCCCATTTTCCTCTCAAAAAAAAAATAAATAAAAAACCACCCTGCTATTCCTGTCCACAGTCCGTTTTTTCACAAGGTTAACATGGCTAGGTCTCTTTCTGCTTCTCTATGTCCCATACCTTGACATTAAAACCAAGCTGGCAATTTGTTTCACACATATTACTAAACTTCTGATTATAACTTCCCTATTATTGTTTGCTTTCATTTAGTTTCCAGGAAAAAAAATCAATAGAATGCATGGAATGGGGTGAGGGATGAAGAAGGTAATGAAATAGCCTGAGATATCATACTGGTTATGAGTTGAGTAAGCCATTCCAACCCCGGGGATTTGCAGTAGACTTTCAAACACCCAGTCTTCTCTTTATAAGGCAGTACTGTGGTTGTACAACTGGGAAGGCTGTGACAAAACTGAGGAAGTGAAACGCCAGCATAAGTGAAATCTACTACCTAGATATCATGATTTCTTGAAACATCAGAGATCAGAAATAAAAGAGTAGAATCCCTTTGTCCATTCACATTAGATGAATGAAGAGGGAGGAAGAAGGAAATAAAGAAGCCACAGAGGATACAGAGACCCTTCACTGTGGTGGGGCTCCTCTTGCCCTACCCAAATTAATGCTCAGATTTGTTAACCAGAAAAGCTCAAGCACAGTTTATTTTTGGTAAGACAATACAAAACCTCTTGTCTTTATGGAGATCTTGATTTTGTCACTTCATTCCATGTCTTGGAGAAGATGGGTAAATTTAAGAATGTTATATGTAAGGCTTTCAAGATAAAAAGCAAGGACATTTTACTTACTAATGTTACTAGGCTCTCATTTTCCTATTAAAAATCCAAATTAGTAAATACTAGAGTTGAACATTAACATCTTCTTAATTATTCTCACATGACCTCCTATGTTCTAAAGCAGGCGTCCCCAAACTTTTTACACAGGGGGCCAGTTCACTGTCCCTCAGACCATTGGAGGGCTGCCACATACTGTGCTCCTCTCACTGACCACCAGTGAAAGAGGTGCCCCTTCCTGAAGTGCGGCGGGGGGCCGGATAAATGGCCTCGGGGCCGCATGCGACCCGCGGGGCCGTAGTTTGGAGATGCCTATTCTAAAGTTTCTTTAGAAGAATACCTGAATGATTTGATTAATAAATAAAACAGGCACAGGCCTTCAGCATTCTAAATGCAATTCTTACATAATTTAGGGGAAAAAAAGGCTTCTCAAGATAACTGTAACCATCTCACTATTCCCTACTATGGAGCAAATACCACACTCCACTCATGACTCTAATTCTAGTATTTTTCTTCTAATCACAATGCTTTTGCTTGAATTATTCCTTCTTTTTAGGTTAACTTTCTTCGACAAACATTCTTTTCAAAGCTTAGCTTACGTTATGAAACTTTACGAGGACCTTTCTTTTTCTCCCATTCGTTCATCATTCATGGTCTCTACCATAGATCTTCACATCAATTATACAGCCTTGTAATTTAGTAGTTGTCACGTAAGGATGGTGGTCACCTTGTAGGAAGGAAAGGGTAATGACTTCTAGTTTCCTTTATCATGGGCTGGACCCATGATAATAGTGTGACATTTTAGAAAAGATTACTTGCTTTTCAAATTAAAATTTACCTCCATGCGGATCTTAATCTTCATATGGATGATTTTAAAAATAAAGCTTTGACAAGACAAGCTTAATATCTGTCAAAAATTAATATTTTTATGGTGAGTTAATACCATTTATGGGGCCCCAACTATGAACACAGAAAGCTAGGGTTCAAAGAAGAGGAACCCTATGGTCAAAGGAGCTGAAGTCTAGAGCAATGAGCATAATAACGAACGCTGGTGACTTGGTCCCACGTGTGTACCATGAAGAAAGGACACAAGTACCTCATTGGGTGGGGTGCATCACAGTTTCTGGAATCTCTCCCAAATATTATTTCATAGTTTACTAACAGGATTTTTAGTCTTTTAATAGCATACTAAATTCATTTAAACAGCATGTTTGAGGAAAAATGCTTTGAAATGTTTTTCAGGGGAGTTCCCAGAGCTACCTGAAAGTGTTACTTTAGCATCGAAGAAAGAAAAAAAGGAAATCAAGAAAATCAACATTAAATGCTCATTTAATGCCTGTCTTGTTTGGGGAATATGCCTCTTAAATGTTTAAGGAGTTTTTATTTTATTTTAATAAGAACATTATTTTAAAAATCAACGCCAGTCTGCAAACTGAAAGGCTACCACGTAAAACAAAGAGAATAAAAGAGAAACAGAAATTGGTTTAAGGACTTTCAACAATACTAACAGAAAGAAGATTTATATCAATGTCATTTATATCAATGACATTTTGTGTCAGATGTCAACATGTCAAAAATAATTGTTTCGTTGCAATAATGAAATAACATCCCTTCTTTTATTTTGTTTCTTCATAAATGTGTATACCACATAAAACAAGCACTTTTAAACTGTGCCATTCTACTTACAAACAATATTTACTCTTCTGATGTAGTTTGGATACCTGATCTTAGATGTTAAAGGCCAGTCTTTAACTGCCCATAGAGCAGCATAGCCAGTTGCTAGGTGGCAAGAGACCTTTAGCTGAATATTGCTCATTCTTCTTTTCTTACCTCAACTGTCTCCTCACACCAGTCCTAACCACAACCCTAACCCACCACTTAGTGGTAGAGACATCTGTTTCACAGCAGTTAAAGATAAGATAGCTCTTTTTGAAATGTACAGTGTACTAACATGCTAAGGCATTGCCACTCATAGCTCTCATGCATCCTTTTGTTCTTCTGCAGGACATTTGTTGGAGGTTGAGTAGACACAGCCAAAATGGCAACTGAAAGGACCAGTGTGGGGAAACCCATTAAATGTAGCCAAAGCAGGATGCCTATTTCAATTCATAAGATACCTCTTTTCCTCACTGATCACTTCAGTGTTTTGCACAGGCCTTTTTCGTGAGTGAAAATGAAATATATGTACTTTCACCAAGAAACAAAATGGGGCTTTAATGAAGAAAAAGTTTTCTTGCTTTTCAAATTGGCCCAGTGTGGATTTTAGCTCTCTGTATATCACAGCAAATAAAGCTGTAGGCAAGACAAAGATGTTCACACCTCTGCCAAAAATTAATATATTTTTAAATGGTAAATTATCATCAAAAGTTTTATACATATTAGTGATGGTCTGACCTCCAACTGTTCACAGTCATGTCCAATCCACACACACAGAAGGAGAAAATCTGTCTACCATGAATGTTCGATTTGTTCAATTCCCTGCCATGTCTTTTCAGCTGCTAAGGCTGCTCTGTGAACAGATAATGACTTTAATGGAAAAGGAAAGCCAACGGGAATAAACTACTTTAATTTTTGGAGGTGATAATCTGTAACTTAGATATGCAGTGCCATTATGTTTACTAGGGTGTGTGTGTGTGTGTGTGTGTGTGTGTACAATTTTAAAGCAACAACTCACTTCCAGAAGTTGATAGCATTCCAAAATAAAGTCTTCTGTTATTTTGAAAGCAGTATCTGCCATATTAGAGAGGGACTCTTCCAACTTCACTGAACAAACATTTACTGAATACCTACTATGTGCTAGGTTTGTGTGTGTTGAGGGTTTGTGTGTGTTGAGATGGTGACAAGAAGTTGCAAAAACAACATAATGAGTTTGGTGAAATTCAGCTGAGAACCTAAAAAAATGACACCCAATCCAGTTTCATATACAAAATACAAGACAATTAGAAATTATCCTGAAATCTAACAAAGTGCAAGCCAAGGCTAAGTTATCAATGAGAAGCTGACCATTCCATTACCTTTTGATATGTTCTTTCTCTAGGAAATCCTTTTTATTGCAACAGAAAGAGCAAAAAGACTTCAGATAGGAAAGATGCAAGTCCTAAGTCACATTCAGTCCCATGATAATTGTAACCCCAGTGAAGACAAAAGGGACAATTAATCAAGGGAACCTCCCTACACCCAAGCAGAGTCAAAACAACCGGGTAAGACCTTTACAGAAGCCAGGTTAAAATATTCACATTTAAGTCCTATAAAGTCTTTAACTTACACATGACTTGGTCTTGGAAATTGTGAAGTGTTTCTCTTCCGAACAGAATTTTTGTTATCACAAAATGCATACATTAGAAAAACAACTCAATAGCCCTTGTTTTAGACTTATATTTATAGAAATTTCAAAAAATATGCATTTGCAGGAGTGTATGAAAAATATCACTCCCCACGTGCAAGTGGCTCCAGGATGCCAGCCTTTTGGCTCTCCTAGGTCACTTCTCTTCTCTACATATATTCATTCCCTAAATTTTAAATACCACCTTTCTGCTAACTACTCCCAAATTTGTACCTCCTCCCCAGAGCCCTGTTCTGAACTCCAACTGCCTACTCAATATTATCACTTGTATCTTTAAATTTGACAGGTTCAAAACTCTTGATCTTTTCCCCCAAACCTACCTCACCCATGGTCTTTCTATAAACTGGTAACAACTCCATCCCTCTAGTTGTTGGTAATATAACTTGATGCCTCTCTTTCTGTCTGAAGCCATGTTTGTACTGTTAGCAATTCTTGTTGGCTCAATCTACAAAATCTTTCTGGAATCCAGTCACTTCTCATCACCTCTGCTACTACTAGACTTAATTGAAACAATCAATAACCTGGGTTATTCTAACTGCCTCTTCATAGGTCTCTCTACTTCTATCCTTGCCCTGTATCTATCCTCAACACAGCAGCCAGAGAAATCCTTTTAGAATGTAAGTCAGATTGTGTCACTCTTCAGCTCAGAATTCTCCAGTGGCTCCTACTTCACTCAGAGGAAAATCCAAAATCCTTATAATAGCCTACAAGGCTTTATAATCTGGTCTCCAGCTGCCTCCCTAAATTCATATCCTCTCCCTCTCTCACTTTACGCCCACCACTTGGACTCCTTCAGACCTTAGCACATGCTGTTCCCTCTGTCTTAAATGTTCTTTTCCCAGACATCCACCCAGCTTTCACATCACTTTCTCAATAAAGCCTAATCTACTCTTTTCAAAATCGCAAACTGTCCCTCCCCAAGAAAAGTAAACTGTTTCACTTTACTTTTCTTCTTTCCATTGCCATATGACCTTTCACCATATTCTATAATTTATTTATGTGATATGCGTATTATTTAATGTCTATCCATCCCTTTAGAATATAAGAAGTGCAAGGCAGGGATCTTTATTTGTTCATTTCATTTATGTATACTCAGCACCTAGAACAGTGTCTGGCTTATAGCAGGTATTCAATACATATTATTTTGATGAATTTCATGGGATAAACGTATATTGAATTCTTAAACTCTCTAGGCATTGGTCACCTATTAATAAATAATCTTCCTGTTCTTTGGAGCTAATATCTTAGTAAGAAGGGATAGAGAATGAACAAGTAAACTAATAAATAAGATAATATCAACTGGCAGTAACTACTGTGGAAAACAAGCCAGGTGCTGTGAAAGTTATGGATGGACAACTTCAGATGAAATAGTCAAGGAGGTCTTCTCTGAAAAAGTGGCATTTGTGTTGAAATACAAATAATAGATGGAACGAAGCCACAAAGATTTCGGAAATGAACATTTTAGGCATAGGAGACAGATCAATAAAAGATCTAAGACAAGGATATGATCGGCCTATGAAGGAATAGAAGGGGAGACAATGTGGATGATGAAAGTCAGCGTGGAGGGTAGCTGAAAGGGGAGTTTGAAGAGATAGGCATGGCCAGATCACATAGGCCTTGCATGCCATGCTAAAGAGTTTCATTTTATTCTATGTATAACATGATCTGACTGATACTGTAAAAATATTATTCCAGTTACTTTGTGGAGAATGGACTGAGGAAGGAAAAGAGTGGAAAGAGACACTGATTAAGAATCTATTGCAAGATGAGAGTCTTCCACTTCCGGCAAGATGGTGGCTTAAATATTCTAGGGGAAAAAGATGGTTCATTGCAAAATACCTTCTGCTGAATACAATTAACTTGTTTTTAAATACATTACTGAGCTCACAGAAAATAAAGGGAAATCGCTGGGATAAAAATAAATTAAGATTTAACAGGGAATTGAAATCAGAGTGTTAAGAAAACTTAGTAATCAAGATAGTCCTGGGGGTGAATCTATAGATGTGGAAAGTAATGGTCTCTACCAAAATGAAAGACTAGGCCACAAGCCTCCACAATGTAAACAGGCTGAATTCAAACCCCTACATAATAATGGGACCCTCAAGGAGGCCACAATCTCAATAACAGGATGGTCTAGAAAAAAGATCTACTTGCCTGCCCCAAAGGAAGTCATTAGAAAAAGTTGTCTGACCCAATCTTGGCTCTGGATAGAAGAATAATTACAGTATAAATAATATAATAGTATCCCCAAAATTTGTATCAAACTATCTTCAAATGAGCCTAGGATTAAGATTTATATTACCTGTACAATTAAGGAAATCTCGAACTGAGAACACAAAGTCAACATAATTACCCCTATATTTAGAAATATTGAAGTAAAATTGCAAAATGACAATATAGAGAGAATATCTTAAAAGCATCCAGGGAGAAAAGACAAAACAATGGTATAGGTCATTGCATTGATTGGAATCATAAGAAAGATACTGATTAAATTTAGACTTTATAAACTTGGTTAATATTTAAAGGCTGATCATTAACCAAAAAGAAATGAAATATAAATTCTAAACTAATGGGAAAAATTAGATTAAGAAAAAAATTTAAATCAACAAGAAGAGAAATCAAATCTATGGGAAAACAGGATACATTTAAAAATAGAGTGAAAACAAATAACAAAAATGAAAACAAAATGCTATCTTTATCAATAAAACTGTAATAAATCAAACTGAAAATTTTAAAAAATTAGCTCTATGTTGTTTACAAGATATACACCTACATACACAGAAATGGAAAAGTGGACAGACAATAAAAGCATACAGAAATATGGCAGGCAAGTGCTGATCAAAAGAAAGAATAGCCATATTAATATATCACACAGTCCTTAGGACAAGAAAGCATTATTAGGGATAAATAATTGACATAGATAAAAAGAGAGACAGACAGAGACAAGAGTATATCTGAGATATACATATATCTTAGACCAGAAAGGGAAAACAATTTAAAAAATTGTTGTACCAAATAAAATAGCTTTGAAATACATAAGATTACAGGAAGAAATTAACAAATTCACCATTCTAATAGGAGATTTTAAAAATTTACCTTACTAATTAAAAGGTCAAAATTAGTAAAAATATAGATTTATATAGCAAAACTAACAGTCTTGATTTAATGAACATTTAAAGAACCTTGCTCCAAACAATTAAAGAATGTTATCATCTTAAACATATATAAAGCATTTACAAAAATTCATCAAGTATCAGGGCACAAAGTATTAATAAATTTCAAAAAATATGTATCATATATTGCATACTCCCTCACCAAAATGCAATATCATTCATATATCAAAAGAATAACTTTTAAAATATTATGTATTAACATTTAAAACATGTACTTCTAAATGCTCAGAGATTAGAGAAAAATAAAATATAAATTTAAAACACAAGTCAAAATAAATGGAACACAGAGCCATTTTTACACTCTATGATACAAAAGCAGAAAGTCTGAAATTTTAAAAATGTCTAAAATAAAAATTAGAAATACAAAAACTATGAATTAATGTTAATGAAACAGAAGAAAGAAAAATTTTTAATAATATAAAATAATCATTAAAAATGAGATATAATAGTAAACAACAAAATGAGAAGTTGATTTTTTAAAGTACTAATAAAATAGTCAAATTCATGGTGAGACTGGCCAAGAAAAAAGAAGCACAAATAAAAAATATAATATATGAAAATGGGGTTACAAATTCAGACACAAAAAATTTTTAAAAATCAGAATATCCTGAACAGTATTAGGCCAATAATCAAAAACTTAAATGAAGTGAACAAATTCCATTAAAAATACACAATTTAATAAAATTGACTCAAGAAGAAACAGAAAATTTCAATAATCTAGTTAACCTTTTTAAACACCGTAATAAAAATTCTTCCACCAAAACCCACCAAGTTCAGATTGTTGTTTAGGTGAACTGTCCTAAATTTTCAGGAAGCAAAACTTTTCAGTTTATATAGTGAATACAAAAAGAAGGGGATTGCTGGGAAGAAAATGCGGTACATATACACCATGGACTACTATGCATCTATAAGAAAGAATGAGTTCATGTCCTTTGCAGGGACATGGATGAAGCTGGAAACCATCATTCTCAGCAAACTAACATAGGAACAGAACACCAATCACCACATGTTCTCACTCACAAGTGGGAGTTGAACAATGAGAACACATGGCCACTGGGAAGAGAACATCACACACCAGGGCCTGTCAGAGGATGGAGGGATAGGGGAGGGATAGAATTAGGAGAAATACCTAATGTAGTGACGAGGGAATGGATGCAGCAAACCACCATGGCACGTGTATACCTATACAACAAACCTGCAGGTTCTACACATGTACCTCAGAACTTAACGTATAATAATAAAGGAACATTTCCCAACTCATTTTATGGAGGTAGTATAATTTTGATATTGAAATTATAAAAGGTCCTAAAATGAAAATGCAGGCCAATATCACTCACAAATATGGATACAAAATTTTTAAAATATTAACAAACTGAATTCAGATCTATAATTTTTTGAAAGTAATGCATCTTAATCAAGTCAGGTTTATTCCAGGAATGCAAGTCTGATTAGTTATAGAAAGTCACATAATTGGCTAGGAGCGTTGGCTTACGCCTGGAATCCCAGCACTTTGGGAAGCTGAGGCAGGCAGATCACAAGGTCAGAAGATCAAGACCACCTTGGCCAATATGGTGAAACCCTATCTCTACTAAAAATAGAAAAAAATTAGCTGGTCATGGCAGCACACACCTGTAATCTCAGCTACTTTGGAGGCTGAGGCTGGAGAACCGCATGAACCCAGGAGGCGGAGATTGCAACGAGCCGAGGTTGCGTCACTACACTCCAGCCTGGGCAACAGTGTGAGACTCCATCTCAAAAAAAAAAAAAAGAAAGAAAGAAAGAAAGTCACATAATTAATTTACCACAATAAAAAACAAAAGATAAAAATACATGATAATTTTAATGGATATAAAAATTTCAACAAAATTTAAAACCTAGTCATGATAAAAATTCATAGCAAGTCAGAAAACCTAGGTAATTTCATTAAGCAGAAAAACAGTGTCTCTGAAAAATCTACAGTACACATAATATGCAAAATATTAGAATTTCTGTCTTTTTTTTTTGAGACAGAGTCTTACTCTGTCAGCCTGGCTGAAGTACGGCGGCTAAGTCATTGCTCAATTCAGCCGGAGATGCCTGGGCTCAAGCAATTCTCCTATCTTAGCTTCCTAAGTAGCTAGAACTACTGGTGTATGCTACTATGCTTTGCTATTTTCTTATTTTTTATTATTAATTTAGAGATGGGGTCTCACTAGGTTACCCAGGTTAGTCTTGAATTCATAGCCTCAAGCAATACTCCTGCCTTGACATTTCAAAGCAATGGTATCTGGGATTACAGGCATGAGCCACAATGCCCAACCTAGAACCACTGTCTTTAAAAATAAAAAAAAGAAAATCCTTTATGGTGGTTCTAGTCAGCAAAGTATGAAAACATTAATATTGTAATTTAATAAATGATACAAGTTTAGAAATCAAGAAGAGAAACTATAGTAATTAGCATATCATAGGATTTTTTACATAGAAAACTCAAATCTACAAGCAAATTATTTTTAAGATAAACTTTAATCAAGATAAACTATAAACCAGCAACAAATATAAAATGTAATTTTTGAAAGATCGTTAATATACTAAGATATTTACAGATAAAATACTATAATATCTTAGATTTGCTTCAAAATAATATGGGATAAAACAAGGGTTAGAAGTACAGATGAAACAAGATAGGCCATGTAATGATAACTGTTAAAGCTGGTTGATGAATAAACCAAGTTCATTACACTATTCTCTTTATATTGGTATACTTGAAATTTTCCACAATAAAAATTTTTCAAAGATAATGCACATACTACAAGAAAACATGGGTTAAATTCTTTGTAACCCGAAGTGGGAAAAACTTTTCAATTTGCCCACATAAAACAACAATAACAAAAACATGCATAAGGACAAAAAACAGAAAGCACCATAAGTACAGTGAAAATATATATTTCAAACTGGACAAAAAGAATTTGTAAAAAATCACAGACAAAGGGAAAATACATTAACATACAAAGAGCTCCTCCTAAAAGTTGAGAAGACTAACAATTCACAAGAAAAATAAGTACAAAATGTAAACACGCAGGTCACTGAAATAAAATGATGTTCAATCTTGCTCATAATAAGAGAAATGCAAATTAAAACTATGAAAATCCATTTCTCACCCATCAGACTGGGGAAAAAAACAGATTATGACGACATGAGCTGTTAGTCATGCCATGGGAAAACGGGCAGTTTCCTGTATTAGTGGTAGAAACATACACACACAAAATGCCCCCATGGAGCCAGGCGCAGTGGCTCACACTTGTAATCTCAGCACTTTGGGAGGCCAAGGCAGGCAAATCACGAGGTCAAGAGATCAAGACCAGCCTGGCCAACATGGCGAAACCCCGTCCCTACTAAAAATACAAAAACTAGCTGGATGTAATGGCTCATGCCTGTAGTCCCAGCTACTCGGGAGGCTGGGGCAGGAGAATCACGTGAAACCAGGAGGCAGAGGTTGCAGTGAGCCATGATCATGCCACTGCACTCCAGCCTGGCAACAGAGTGATACTCCATCTAAAAAAAAAAAAAAAAAAAAATCCCCATGGGATCAATTTAGCAATATTTAGTGAAATAATCTGCATACTTAATCCAGCAGTGCCACTTCTAGAACTCTAGTCCCAAGATGCAATGACAAAATGTAAATAACATAGGCACAGACTTATTCATTGTGGTATTATATCCAATAGCAAAAGACTGGAAACCAACCAAATTCCAGTATTGGAAACTGATTGGATAAACTATGGTAAATCTACACAACACAGTATAACACAGTTGTAAAAAGGAATAAGCTGTAAAAATGAATAAGCTATCACGCATGTGTTGATATGGGATTATATCCATATATATTACTAAACAATATGAGGAATATGCAAAAAATTATTTATGGTTTATTATATGCTACTTTCAGACTTTATTGTTATTTTATTTTTACCCTAAACATACCATTGTGCAAAAGAGAGAAAGGTAAATAAAATGTTTATATTGCTAACTTTTATATTTTTGAAAAGAAACAATTGATGGGCAAATTTAAAGCTAATCTTTAAAAATAGTTCCCTAAGATAGAGATATAAAGGACATGGATGGAATAGGGACAGAAGCTAGAATTCTGTGAATATATCTGGTTACATACTTTTGATTTTGGAACCATACAAATTAAAAAACAAAATTAAACCAAAAAGAAACAATTAGAGCCTCAAAATTGAAGACAAACTGAAAGAAATGAATCCAAGTAAATATCAAGTTGGTGACATAACTACTCACAGAAAACTGTTACTTCAATTGACTCTAAAGTCAAAGTACTCTATTTTGAGCGCTCCTCCCTAGTAGGATATGTTCTAAAAACGAAAAGAATCACAAAGAAATATTAAGTTGCATTCAGTAGTCTTATTGCGAATGGTAATACTGGTTTTGTTCTTTTGAAACTATTAATATTATAGAATAAAGCAAACAATTGTGCCCTTATGAACCAATTTTTTTATGTAAGAAAAAGGTATATAATCAAAATTAAATTAAAACTCCAAAAACTGAAATTTAGGTTAGAGAAACCTCAATATTTTTTCTCTTTCAAAAATACATCTATTTCCTAGTTCTGTCCACATTAAAGACTTAGAAACAATGGCAACCCAAAAGCTGTGAGCAAACACTCCCAGCACCCAAAATTAAGGCTTCTAAATATCAGTTCCCACAGAAGGAATCAGAGAATTTTAGAGAAATTACTGCTCTAAACTTTGGGGCAGGAAAAGTATAATACAAGATAACTTGGGACATCTTTTGTGTCAGAAAGAAAGGTGTAAAAAAGACTAATGAAGTTATTTCAAAAGGACACAGTAGCCAACTTGAAAGGGCCCCACTGGACTAAGATGGTACAATTTGAGCATCAAAGATAATAATGGCCACAATAGTTGAAAAATATCAAATATATAAAAAGTCGTAATTCATAATGATATTAATAGAAATTCATGTCACCACTGAAAGTTCTAACACACCTTCTAATTATTCTGAACGTTAATTAATAACTAATCATTTATTCTTGTTTCAAATCAATTGTATTTTCCGAGTAACCAAATAACTAATAAAAGGAGAATTTCTTATAAAAAGAATACAGAAGGAATGATAGAATTAGATAATCACTATGTTTACACTGCTTAATGAAATAATAGAACCAGACAATAATCATCAATGATTGTTGTGCAGATAATTTGCCATCAGTCCCTCAGCTCTGTTATCCGCCCTTTCCTGGACTGCTCTGTGCCCCAGAAATCTGATCTCAACAGTCAGCTGCCTTACATAGGTCCCTATCCAGTTGGGTTCAGCCAGAGGAAGTACTGGCAGAGGATGGAGGATAGGAGGAAAGATGTGTGTTATTCCTTTCAGTCCAGTGCAAGCTCAGTGCTGTGCTGCTTTTCCCTTCAACCACAGCTCCCTTCAGGAGCTCCCACCACTCCATCTCCCACCACTCCAGCTGTTACTTGGTAACAAACTTCTCTTCCTTTACCTTTTCAAGCTTATGACAGTAGCAGCCCCTGGGGCAGACATACATATAAAGAGCCTGTATCCATTTGAGCTTCTAGATCTAACTCCCAGTTTACAGGAAATGTGGTTCATAGAGAAAGAACTTAGATGGTCCAACCAGGAAGCAAACAGCCAAATCCAAACTGTAGGACATACTATAAAGGACAAATAACCTGGATGCTTCAAAAAAACAATTAAAACATGAGAGGATATATAAAAATAAAAAACTTGAGGACAAGCAACCAAAGGCAACATGCAGACTTTGTTTCGATTGTCATTCAGACAAACTAGCCACATTAAAGACAATCAAGGAAATTTCAACATTGACTTGTTATTAGATGATATAAAGGAACTACTAATTTTGTTAGGTATGACAATTACATGGTTGTTAGGATTTTTTTAAATCCTTATTATCTAGACATGAATACTGAAGTATTTGTATGTACAATAATATAATGTCTGGGATTTGCTTTAAAATATTCCAGGAAAAAAAGACAGAGATGGTAAATGAGACAAGATTGGCATAATTATTATTACTGCATATTAAAAACATAAATTAAGATACCACATTCAATGGCAAGGAAAATGCATAAAATCATACAAATAAATTTCACAATAGATGTAAAAGACCTTAATGGAGAAAATTATAAAATTGTAAAGGCATAATAAGGCCTAAATAAATAACATGTAAGTGATAGGTAGTTTTAATATAATCAATATAATAAGGCCCAAATGTATCTAAAAAGTCAATGCAATTTTAATCAAAATCCAAACAGGTATTTTCAAAGAACTTAATCTGCCAATTTAAAAATGTATATGGAAGATCAAAGGACCAAAAATAGTAAACATGCCTGAGAAACAAGGTGAAGGAAATAGCCATATGAGGATAGACACATTAAATTCACAGTAATTAATACAGTTTAGGTGTAGCGATAGAATTAGAGATCAACTGAAGAGTCAGAGAGCCCAAATCAGACTCAAGCATATAAGGAAACTTGATTTACAAGAGAGTTGGCACTGCATATCAAAGAAGAATAATAAACTGGGCTGTCCATTTAGAAAAAATAAAATGAGATTCTTACTTTTGCTGTATACACACACACACAAATCATTTCTGAAATGAACAAAATTTAAAAGTAAAATCAAAACTTTAAAGTATTTAGAAAAAATATTTTTGCTATCTAAATGACCTTAAAGTTGGGAAAGATTTCTTTAAACATATATTAAAATCACAATCATAAAGTAAAAGATTAATAAATTTGGTTCCATTAAAATGAAGAACTTCTGTTCATCAAATGATACCATAAGGAGAATAAAATATAATTCACAAATTGGAAGGAAATATTTGTCTCATATATAAAACAGAAAAAGATCAGTATCCAAAATATATAAAGAATTCTTATTAATCACTAAAAATGGAAAGTTAAAAGTGAGCAAAAGTATTAATCAGAATAGTTTGGGCTATGTTGGAACAACAAATAAACCTAAAAATCTCAATGAATTAAACCTTAGAAAAACGTCTTTCTTGCTCACTCATTGTCTACTGCAGGTTAAGTGACTCTTCAGGGCAGCTATCCTTTACTCGATTGAGCAATTCAAGCTATTTCAATCTTAAAGCTCCATCATCTCAACATAAGCCTCCATGGTCACTGCGTCAGGAGAAAAGAGGATTCAGATGTCACACACCAACTCTTAAATGCTCTAGTTCCTCTCATAGCTCATAGATCAGAACAATTCCTATGACCCCACCTAATAGTAGGGAGCTAGGGAAGTTTGAGAAATCACATGGATAATGATGAGTAGAAATTCTTCGGGAATAGACATAAACAGAAATTTCATGGAAGGGGAAACACAAATGGCCAAAGAAATATGTGGGAAAGTGTTCAAATGTAATAAGGGAAGCAAAGGAAATAAAATATCATTAGGTATTCCCCCAAATTGGCAAAGAGTCTGATACCACATATTGCTGACAGGAGTATCAAGCAACAAATTGTCACGTACTGCTGATAGAAGTGCAAACCAGGGACTGGGTATGGTGGCTCATACCAGTGCTTTGGGAGGACAAGGGAAGGGCATTAAAACTCTGTCTCTACAAAAAAATAAAATAAAATAAAAATTAGCCAGGCACAGTAGTTTGTGCCTGTAGTTCTAGCTACTTGGGAGGCTGAGGTGGGAGGATGGCTTGAATCCAGAAGTTCAAGGCTGCAGTAAGCTATGATTGCACCACTGCATTCCACCCTGGGTGACAGAGTAGGAAGACCCTGTCAAGAAAATAAAAGGGAAGAAAGTAAGAAAAAAGAAGGAAGGAAGGAAGGAAGGAAGGAAGGAAGGAAGGAAGGAAGGAAGGAAGGCAGGCAGGCAGGCAGGCAGGCAGGCAGGCAGCAAGCAGGCAAAAAGAAAAGAGACATGTCTAAATTCATCTTTTAAGTTAGAAATTTTGCATTGTTCCTTTGACTCTGTATTAGTCCGTTCTCATGCTGCTATAAAGGTCACACCCGAGACTGTGTGATTTTTAAGGAAACAGGTTTAATTGACTTACAATTTTGCAGGGCTGGGAAGGCCTTAGGAAACTTACAATCACAGCAGAAGGGGAAGCAAATATGTCCTTTTACACATGGCAGCAGGAAGGAGAAGTGCAGAGCAAAGGTGAGGAAAGCCCCTTATAAAACCATCAGATCGGCCAGGCGCGGTAGCTCAAGCTTGTATTCCCAGCACTTTGGGAGGCCGAGGCGGGTGGATCACGAGGTCAAGAGATCGAGATCATCCCGGTCAACATGGCGAAACCCCGTCTCTACTAAAAATACAAAAAATTAGCTGGGCACGGTGGCGCATGCCTGTAATCCCAGCTACTCAGGAGGCTGAGGCAGGAGAATTGCCTGAACCCAGGAGGTGGAAGTTGCAATGAGCGGAGATCGTGCCATTGCACTCCAGCCTGGGTAACAAGAGTGAAACTCCGTCTCAAAAAAAAAAAAAAAAAAAAAAATCAGATCTCATGAGAACTCACTATTATGAGAACAGGGCAAGAGGTAACCACCTCCATAATTCAATTACTCTCTATTGGGTCCCTCCCATGACATGAGGATTATGAGAACTACAATTCAAGATGACATTTGAGTGGGGAAACAGCCAAACCGTATCATTTTACCCCTAGCCCCTCCCAAATCTCATGTCCTCACATTTCAAACACAATCATGCCTTTCCAACAGTCTCCAAAATCTTAACTCATTCCAGCATTAACACAAAATTCCAAGTTCAAAGTATTATCTGTCACAAGGCAAAGTTATTTCTACCTATGAGCCTGTAATATCAAAAGTAAGATATTTATTTCCTAGATACAGTGTGGGTATGAGCATTGAGTTAATACACCCATTCCAAATGTGAGAAATTAGCCAAAACCAAGGGGTTACAGGCCCTATGCAAGTCTGAAATCCAATAGGGCAGTAATGAAATCTTAAAGCTCTGGAATTATTTGCTTTGACTCCATGTCTCACATCCAGGTCACACTGATGCAAGAGCTAGGCTCCCATGACCTTGGGCAGCTCCACCCCTGTGGTTTTGCAGGCTACAGCCCCCCTCCTAGGTGCTTTCACAGCTCGTGTTGCATGTCTGTGGCTTTTCCAGATGCACAGTGCAAGCAGTCAGTAGATCTACCATTCTGGGGTCTGGAGGATGGGGCCCTCTTCTCATAGCTCTACTAGGCAGTGCCCAAGTGGGGCCTCTGTATGGGGGCTCTCACCCCACATTTCCATTTTACACTGCCCTAGAAGTTCCCCATGAGGGCTTTGCCCCTGCAGTACATCTCTGCCTGGACATCCAGGTGTTTCCATAAATTCTCTGAGATCTAGGCGATGGCCCCAAACCTCAATTCTTATCTTCTGTGCACCCTCAGGACCAACACCATGTGGGAGCTGCCAAGGCTTGGGTCTGCACCCTCTGAAGCCATGGGCTGAGCTCTACACTGGCCCCTTTAAGCCACACCTGGAGCATCTGAGACACAAAGTGCAAAGTCCCTAGGCTGCACACAGCAGGAGGACCCTGGCCATGGCCCATAAAGCCATTTTTTTCTCCTAGGCCTCTGGGCCTATGATGGAAGGGGCTGCTGTGAAGGTCTCCGACATGACCTGGTGACATTTCCCCATTGTCTTGGTGATTAACATTTGGCTCCTCATTACTTATGCAAATTTCTACAGCTGCTTGAATTTCTGTTTCTTTGGTCTGAATTTCCCCAAAAACAGGTTTTTCTTTTCTACCACATTGTCAGGCTGCAAATTTTCCAAACTTTTATGTTTTGTCCCCTCTTGAACCCTTTGCTGCTTAGAAATTTCTGCCACCAGATACCCTAATGATCTCTCTCAAGTTCAAAGTTCCACAGATCTCTAGGGTGGGGGCAGAATGTCACTAGTCTCTTTGCTAAAGCATAACAAAGGTCACCTTTGCTCCAGTTCCCAACAAGTTTCTCATCTCTATCTGAGACCATGTCACCCTGGACTTTATTGTCCATATCACTATCAGCATTTGGGGCAAAGCCAAAGTCTCTAGGCAGTTTGGAACTTCCAAACTTTCATAAAGATTTCTGTCTTCTGAGCCCTCCAAGTCACTAAGAACTTCCAAACTTTACCACATTTTCCTGTCTTCTTCTGAGCTTTCCAAACTGTTCCAACCTCTGCCTGTTACCCAGTTCCAAAACTGCTTCTGCATTTTTGGGTATATTCAGAGCAGCACCACACTCCTGGCACTAATTTACTGTATTAGTCCATTCTCATGCTGCTGTAAGGACATACCTGACACTGGGTAATTTATAAAGGAAAGAGGTTTAATTGATTCACAGTTCTGCAGGGCTGGGGTGGCCTCAGCAAACTTACAATTATGGCAGAAGGGAAAGCAAACTCATCCTTCTTCACATGGCAGCAGGAAGAAGTGCAGAGTGAAGGAAGGAAAAGCCCCTTATAAAGCCATCAGATCTCAGGAGAACTCACTCACTATAATGAGAACAGCATGAAGGTAACCTCCTCCATGATTCAATTATCCCCCATCAGGTCCTTCCCATGACATGTAGGGATTATGGGAACTACAACTCAAGGTGAGATTTGGGTGAGGACACAGCCAAGCCATATTAGACTATTTGGACTTCATCCTTATTTAATTCTTTTTATGTTTAAAAGTATTTTGTTCATCACCGTGTCATATTTCTCTGCAACAAAAAAAACATTTTCAATAAGTTAAAATGCATTTTTTTCTTTGTGTTCAGCCTCAGGAGACCAAAGAAACAGAAACAATCCAAAATGTTATCAACAGGCAATTGTACCAATAAATTGTATTTACGTACATAATAGAAGACCATGCAACATTGAAAAATCAGTGAAATATTGCTACACACATAGCTTTGAGAAGAGGGCCCCATCCTCCAGACCCCAGAATGGCAGATCCACTGACAGCTTGCACTATGCTTCTGGAAAAGCCAGAGACACTCAACACCATTGAGCTGGATGGATCTCAGACGTAATTTTAAAGAAAGAATTAACTTGCATAAAAAGTATGTAAGACAGATATATACCTTTTGTAAAAAAAAAAAATACAGAGGTAAGC
The DNA here is from genome assembly GCF_048565385.1 of Saimiri boliviensis. Taxonomy (NCBI): domain Eukaryota; kingdom Metazoa; phylum Chordata; class Mammalia; order Primates; family Cebidae; genus Saimiri; species Saimiri boliviensis. Next base: position 34,033,796 of record NC_133457.1, on the reverse strand, counting down.
AATACAACATTGATAAATATCTATGTAATAGAACTGTAACAAATGACAAAGGAATTAGGTAAACCAAAATCAGAACAGGTGATTATGGTTCTCTTGGGGAAGGTGAAAAATGGATTTAGAACAGATGAAAGGGGGCTACAACAATATTTGCAATGCTCTACTGCTGACTTTTGGATATTTATTTTACTACTCTTTTGTGTTATTTCTATGCCTAGAATATTTTTTAATGTTTTTAAAGACGACATCAGTGGGTATAAAGGTTCAGACCAACTCGACCTAGAGAGCCCTCATCATAACACAGGTGATGCACTTGGAGATGTCATGTAGTCTTTATATCTGGCTACACTGACCTTGCTGCCTGAGCACTCAACATTGGGAGGGACAAAGAAAGGAAACATGGTCCATACATTCAGATCAGTTTTTGCTACAGATTATCACATCTGAGGCTTAGAGTTTGTTTTCTGGTAGAACTAAAACTTTTTTCTATAAACTTTTTCATTTCTACATTTGATTGACATTTTATTGGCTCAGTTAAAAGAAAAATCTCAGGCAAATTAAACTTAACAGAGTTTAATTGAGCAAAGAACAATTTGTGAATCGGGCAGCCTCCTCAGCCAGTGTAGGCTCAGAGAGACTCCAGCACAGCCACATGATGGAAGAAGATTTATGAACAGATACAGGAAAGTGATACACAGAAAGTGGAAGTGAGGTATAGAAACAGTCGTTTTGGTTACAGCTTGGCATTTGCGTTACTTGAACATAGTTTGAACAGCTGGCCCCCTTTGATTGGCCAGTGGTAATTGGCACAAGTGTAGGTTACAGTCTGTTTACACTTCCATCTAGGTTATAGTTCACTATGTACAGAGAAATGTTTAGGCCGAACTTAAAATATGTAAGGAGGCAGTTTTAGGTCAAACTTGATTCAACAGCTCTTTTAAGCTCTTGTTTGTCCACATGGGAACTCTCCTGACTAGAGTATCATTTCCCATTACACAAACTGATTCATTCGCTCATTTACTCATTTGATGTTATTGACCTCCCACGCCACCAGATCCTGTGAAGAACACAAAGCAGGCTGTTCTCTTGAAGTCTACAGCTTATAGGAATTTTAGTATAAGAAATAAAGATTATTCAAAGGAGGAGCAGAGACAGGCAGGAAAAGAGTGGGAAGAAAATGAAGGCAAACTTCCTGAGAACAGAAGGAAACAAATGAACATGAATAATAAGGATTTTACTTCTTTATGCCCAAAGCCCACCTTGTTTTATGCACTTTTCTCTCTCTAGTCTTTCAGCTTTATTGAGTCCTCAGCATTTAAGACATTCTGATTTTCAGAGGCAGGAAGGAAGGAAGAGAGGACCTAGTACCTGCCACTTGATTCTGGTAATGTTTTAATTTGAGGACCTCTCTCCATTTGTTTTATTTTCCCCCAAGGGTCTATTCTCTTTCAGATCTAACTTTTAACCTTTTTTGGGCCATGGAATCCTAATAAGGCTTATGAACCTCTTTTCGGAATAATATTTTTTAATGCATAAAATATATATGATTACCAAGAAACTAATTAAATTAAAACACAGTTCTATCCATGGTCTCCCTACCATGACATATACTAAGATAATAAAACAAAAAGGGGGAAAGCAAGACCTGTTCTTCAGAACGTTTCCACAAAATGTAATTGGCTAGAGTATAATGATTTAACTGAAGACTAATGTATTTGCCTTGCCAGACAGAGGAATAAACTAACTCAGGAAAACTTGATTTACAAGTGAAGTGGCTGATTGTCTACTTCCTAATAAAGTGCTGTAATCAAAAATACTCAGTGTTGTACTTCGATAGTGTTTCATTTATCAGATGTTTCCAGAATATCCAATCCATTTCTTAATTTCTGTTTACTCTTTCATCATCTCCCCCCATGCACCCTTGCCTTATTCCAATCTTTGATCTAAGTCTTAGATGTTGACAAAGGCTTTAGCTTATCCTGCCTCACTGCACAAGGTTCAATCACCTCCCTATTAATGAAGCAAATTAGAAAGAGAGCTAATGTAAGTATTGTCTATGTGAACTGTAACTGTGGCACTGGGAGCCTAGTAGAGTGCATGTCTAATCATTCATGGCAATTCATCCGCTGGGCTTGATGTCAGGGGCAATGCTTTTTGGCAAGCCCAATCTTACACCCATTACAACTCAGCATCTTTACAGAAATTATTTGACAGAAGTCTATAAGCACCCATGTGATTAAATGTGGTGGTCCCTGTATCATCTCTTCATTTGGGAAACTTCTCAAACACCGCTTTAATAAAAGAGAAGGGTTTAAATATCTCCAGACCCGGGAAGCAGAAACATTGTTGTCTATTTTCTCTTCTCAGTAATTGTCCTTTTTTTCCCAAAGGACTTAATCAGCTATATTTACCATTATAGTATAGTTTCAGACAAAATTATGATGATATTCCTTGTGTCATATCCTGATAATTGATATCAATTCACAAAAATATTAAAATTTATTACCCTTACTCTTCCAAATAAAGACTCAATAATTCTCTCTGTGTCCCTCTAATCTCTCACACAAACACACACACACACATACACACATTGTACCTTTACCCAGCACTTTCTCCCCCTTTGCATCTCAGAATACAGAGAGGAATAAAAAATTAAAAATATTAGATATTGCCTTTTGACTCGACTGCTAACACAATAAAGCAGCATTGTAAACTGAATCATGGGAGTCTGCTGTTCTTATTGCTCTCTTTGCTGGTATTACTTCATGGATATTAGAACCCTTAGGGATACTGGAATATGAATAAAGATTTTTTTTAAATCAGCTGGGTTTTTTTTCTTGGTTCTGTTTCTAAAAATAATGCAGTTTGCAAAAACAGAAGGTTTGGTTTATAACACAAACAAAATTGTTACATTCTGAATGGGTTGTAAGTACCTGATTCTTTGCCTTTTTACTCATCCCTGCAAAAAAAAAAAAAATCTGCAAATCCATTTGCTAACCAGCTGTACCTCTGTGCGAAATAGATAACAACCTGTGCAAGCCAGGGTTTGCTGTGAATCGGTGCTGATAGGCCTGAATCTCATAGCTTTTTTAAAATGCTAATGACAAGAAACATTTCCGAAGCCAAAACGCTCTTGTAGATCTGTCTTCCTCTATTATGACTGATATTTGCTTGTAAGTACATAGAACACTTGTTCCCTGTCCCTTATCTGCGGTGCTGCAGCATGCTGACCTACATACCATTCAGCACAATATGATGCACAAACATCTTCTATATAATTTTTCATTTTCGAGTTAAAAACAGTAGAGGCAAAATAGGATTGCTGCAAATCTAACAAAGAGATGGCATTATTTCCAAATAAAAATGTGCATTTTTCCAAAGAATTTATTTGTCTAGCAGCATGAAGTTCATACATAGCAATGCTGGGAAAAGGGTGTTGAATTGCGATTAGGAAGGAAGGACTTAGGGAGAGAAACAAAAATCTTTTCTATTATCCGAGAATAATTAAACTAACTTATTTCTCACCACAATTAAAAGTTCAGCTTTTCTGAACCTTATTTTTGCAGTGTCATGAAAAGAGGCAGATGTAATAATGCCAAAATACATGCAATAATAACAAAGTACTAAGGGTAGAAAGTGACACGAGTAGCTGCAGGGAGGGAAGAAATAATCTATTTTCACACCTGCTATTGTCAGAGCACTCCAAACCACGCCATTTATCTTTTTTAAATTTCTCGCTGCTATGGCTGCCACTTTGTAAGTCCTTCCCACCACTGATATGACACTTGGGTTTTCAGAAAAACTGTGAATAACTGCAGTTGAAACCTTTAGCTTGCGGTTATCTGATGAGCTAGCCTTCTTAATGCTCTGGGAGACCATTGTAATTGCAAATACAGTTGAACCACGTAAAAAGGAGGACTGCATTTCTAGGATGGGGCCACAAAGGAGACCAGCAGAGGCGCCAACAAGGTCAAAGGGCAAATAGGGTGACTGGCCAAATTGAAAACCCCTCATTAACTTGGAACACCGCTGCAAGTCTCCACTTACACCGCCTTCCCTTCACCAACTGAAGAGGTGGCTGAGGAATGCACCTAGGTTTAATTTTTAATGATCAGCTGTCTTTGTTTTCCAAGTTTGGTATGTCTAAAACAATTGGAAAATCCCCAACTAAGATAAAAATGGCTTGGGTTGTGGCCCAAATGACCCCTTTTCTTGCACTTTAAGTAACTTATTTTGTTCCCTAATTATTCTGAGGAAGGCTGAGAGAGCTTCAACACTTTGCCATCATTGTTGGGTGTTAACAACTTGTAAGCATGAATCAGATTTCTGAATCATTATTTTGTGGTTCTCTAAAAGTAGAGCAACCCTTTAAGACGAGTTAGCAATGATTTAAGTTTGACCAGCTAGAAGCCTCTCTTTTAAAAACCCAGATTAAAGATAAAATAAATTTCCACACTTTTTGCAATGTTACAGTTATTTTGCTTAATTGTTTGCACCAGCCAAATTTATCCATCAGCTGCCAGATCCCTGCTTATTTGTGAGTAGTGTTAACCCAGCATTTTACAATTTCTATGTGATATGACAAACAAAGCATTCTGCCTAGAGCCTGGAGACCCAAAGTTCATTTTAGCTCTACCACGAACTAGCTGTGTGACTTTGAGCAAGTCACTTGACCTCTCTGAACCTGTTTATCTGGGGTTTGAAGGAGTTAGATGATAAGAATGCTTCTAGCTGTAAAATTCTATAATTGGCTCACCATATCCTTTTCATTTAGGACCACTTATCTCACCATTGTTGGCTCACATTAACTGCTAAATATCATAGAACAATTTTCTAAGTGTTCATTTCAGGTGATACCAAAAGCTCTTGGAAAAACCTTATCTTTTGGCATTACCATAGATATGCTTAAGTGATAACCAGTTTCTACTTTAATATACATTGCTAATAGCAACATTATACTCCCACATGAGTTCCATAGGTCTAACTTATTAATGTTCTATGCTAATGCAATTTCCAGAAAGTATGTTGTTATTAAATTTTCTGGAATTTCAACACAGCAAAACAACATATAACTGCTTGATAAATTACTCTGAATAGATTTAGTAATTTGTGTAAGGGTGGCTCTCATTTATGTAAGAAGCCTAAATCCATTTAAAGTTAATTTCTAATTTTCTTATATTTATGTCATTCAGAAATACACTGCTGGTCCAGGAGCAATCTTTCCAAAACCCAAGTGGACTATTAATTTTGTTTGGGTTAAAGCATAAAAATTTAACAGGGTACAGAATCCACAATTTGCCGGTCACTCTTCACGCTCCTTCTAAATACTGTCTATGCATTTTTTTCCTTTTAAGATTGAGATTTTGTGTAGCATCTCTGCTTTTTATCTTAAATACAATAGGTGGTTTTATTAAGCCACAATTTCTACTAAATATCAAATTCACATTAAAATTTTCACGGACTAAGCAATCTTCATTTTATATTGCTTTTAATGATTTGGATGAAAGCAGTCAAAAATTCTGGGCTCCTTTCTTTGAGCTTCTATTTATAAAATATAAACAAATTAAGATTCTATTTCCTCACTGTCACCATTATTTAAAAATAAGCACCATGTTGTTGAATTCTGTCTGAGAGGATGCTAGGCATGCTAGGTAGGTCCATTTATAGTTATTATACCTATAAATGCCCCATGAAAGAAGAGAAGATGGCAGTAAGATGAATTCATCCTCACAGAATATAGAGATTATGAAATAAAAGCGTCAGGTAGAATTTCTATAAGGAATATAGGCAAGTGGTGAATTTTAAATGCTATGCTCTGGTAACACCTTTAGGCTTCAGCGAACAGTTAATTATACACACCAACCCACACATTCCCCAACGTATACCCAGCATAGCAATACAGGTAAGTGACTTGAAAATTACTCAAACACACATATTTATATCTCCGCTAAGGAATAATTTCTTAAAGAATTTTGAAAGTCCATAAACAAATTAGGAAATGAGATGACTTATTTTTTCTTTGTTTGGCTCAAATTTATTTATTTATTTACTTATTTACTTAATATTTATTGAGCTCTTACTGTATGCCAAACAGCATGTTTTCATTAAGTTCAATATAGTTCATGAGAGAACAAAATAGGCTCACGGAAGAAATCACAGTGCTTCCTAAGGTGCTTTCATCACAAAATTTGCAAAACAAGAAAAACGGGTAAGATATTTTTAATAAAATATTTTAAATCTGAGTTTTTAAATCAAAGAAAAATTAAAGAGATACTACTTTGACAATTTTTTATGCTACCACTGAAAATATTTCAGAATTTCATCCCAGGCATTTTTGTGTGTGTGTCTGTAGTAAACAGAATTTAGCTTTCCATTGCATTTAACTGTGAAGATGCAACTAATCTGACAATTCTAGATTATCTTTTTTTATTTTTTTATTTTTATTTTTTTTTTTAAAAGAAAAAAAAATCCAACTCACCATTTAAAAAGAGAGAGAGAGAGAGAGAGAGAGAGAGAGAGAGAGAGAGAGAGAGACAAGAGTATTGCTATGTTGCCCAGGCTGGACTTAAAACTCCTGGGCTTAAGCCATCTTTCCCTGCTCAGTCTCTTGATTAGCTGAGATTACAGGTGTAAACAAACAGCCATGCCTGGCTATCAATTCTTTTTTTTTTTTTTAAGAAAAAGAATAAAGAAGAGGAAGAAATAGAAAGAGGAAGAGGGAGAGAGGATGGGGGTATTGCTTTATTGCCCGGGCTAGAATGCAATCTTAATATGGGTATGCCTATAATTGTCCTTAATAATGGAGATATAAAAGAAAATGAGGGAAGAGAATAACAAACAAGGAGCCAACCAACATTTCATTTAAACTTCTAAGTTGATATGATGTGGTACTGATAAGTTTATATTTTGTATATTTAAAGTGGAGAGTTCTATAAATGTTAATTACATTTACTTGTTCCAGATCTGAGTTCTAAGTCCTACATATCATTGTTAATTTTCTGTCTCATTGATCTGTCTAATATTAATGTTGAAGTCTCCCACTATTATTATGTGGGAGTCTAAGTCTCTTTATAAGTCTTGTATGTCTGTGTATTCCTGTATTGGGTGCGTATATATTTAGGTTCTTTAGCTCTTCTTATTGTTGCATTGATCCTTTTATCATTATATAATGTCCTTCTTTGCTTCTTTTGATCTTTGTTGCTTAATTGTAACTTCTGCTTTTTATTTATTTATTTTAGCTCTCTGTTTGGTTGGTAAATCCTTTTCCATCCCTTGTTTTGAGTCTTTGTATATCCTTGAATGTGAGATGGGTCTGGATGCAGCATACTGATGGGTTTTAGTTTTTTATTCAAATTGCCTGTCTGTCTTTGGATTGGGGGATTTAGTCAATTTAAATTTAGAATTAATAATAATATATGTGAGTTTAATACTTCCATTTAATATTAGCTGGCTATTTTGCCCATTAGTTGATGTAAATTCTTCATTATATTGATGCTCTTTTTGGTATTTTTATAGAAAGGCTGATACTGTTTGTTCCTTTCTACGTGTAGTGTTTCTTTCAGAAGCTCTTGTAAAGCAGGCCTGGTGGTGATGAAATCTCTGAGTGCTTGCTTATTCACAAAAAACTTTATTTTTCCTTCACTTGTGAAGCTTAGAACTCTAGATTATCTGAAGGTAGATGATCTAAATCATTGTCACACTTAATTCCCAACTGGCCATGAGTTAATGGAAAGGTAGCTAAAAAGAGCATGTTCCAAGAAAGGAATGTCAAACTAAGTGCTACAGGCATGGCCATTAAAGTTGCATTTTCAAACCATTTCAATTTGGTGTCCTTGAGTCAGCCTGGAGCTATCACACTAGGTGATCTGAGAAACACACCCCTCCCACAGGTATACTCAGGAAGCTTAATTTAGGTTAGTCTCATCTATAGCTAGAATGACTATCTGCTCAGGACACCACAGTTTACTCCTGTTATCCCAGCATAATTATTGATAGCATCCATTTACAGTTTTAAAAAGACCCTGGTTAAGGGTAATTACACAAGCCCCCTATCCATAACACAATCTATGAAACATACCCCAAGCCCTGCTTCAGAGCAAATTCTAGTCCTGACTCAGCCACAGAAAAGCATCAGTCAGCAAAGTTGCAAATTCCTGCTGGAATTATAATCTTTCACCCCTCATGCAATGGACACCATTTTTTGAAGAAAAAGGCTAAAGAATCTACCCTATCTGATTCATTGATACGGCTTGTAGACAGTCTGTCAAACCATAGCTTTCCTCCACTTGTACCCATTGAATTTGTTAAGAAATCCCCAGAGTCTACTAAGCTCTATTGGATTCTGCACAAAGCCTGACTCTGCTGCAAACTTCTTGTTTGTTTTCCTTGTGGTTGTTTTTTCTGAGATGGAGTTTCACTCTGTCACCCAGGCTGGAATGCAGTGGCACAATCTCAGCTCACTACAACCTCCACCAACCTGGTTCAAGTGATTCTCCTGCCTCAGCCTCCCAGTAGCTGGGACTACAGGCGCGCACCATCACTCCTGGTTAATTTTTTGTATTTTTAGTAGAGTCGAGGTTTTGCCATTTGGACCAGGCTGGTCTCAAACTCCTGACCTCAGGTGATCCACCCACTTTGGCATCTCAAAGTGCTGGGATTACAGGCGTGAGCCACCATACCTGGTCATCAAACCTCTTAAGAATAGAAAATGTATTCTGTTCACCTTGTTATCTCCCAATGCCTTTAGCACTCAGCCTTGTTTGTAAGAACCACTCAACAAATGTTGATGAAATGCCTGGAACATTTAGTTAAAACACCTGGATGGTTGGCCTTTCTATTCAGCCATTTATCATCATGTAGATCCGAAGAAATCCAGAAAATAGACAAATGCCAGGCCACTCTGTTTTAGCAGGGAGAAGTGCACAGGTGCTCATGGAAAGAAGTAGCAGCTACACTTAAACCATTGCTCCCTAATCCAGTAATTTCTCAATCTATCTTCATGTTCTTTCCTAAGGCAATTAATTGGCCACTTCTACAACCCGAATATTCTAGAGATAGGAGCCAGTTCTTCCCCAAAAAACCCATCAACGAAGCAGCTGTTTCCACCTGGATCTCTTAGGCACATAAAGTCAGGTTTCAAGACAGAATTTTGCTAAACAAACATTAATGACTGATTCTCCATCCTGCCTTAACTTGTACAGCATCTCAGGAAGTCTTGGCTCCCAGGAAAGGCCATGATGGTGAGTGAGAATAGTGAGGGGTGTAATAGAAGATAATGGAAGAGTTTAAAATAATCTTTTGCTCATTCTGACTTTTTTTAAATTGAGATTTGTTCACAAGTTATTAGCAAGAATTGCAGTATTTAAATAAACCTCATAAATTGTGCTGAAACATTCTGCCTCAGTTTTTACATTCTCCAGTTTTAATTTGTGATTTTTTTCAAATCACAACTTCAGCACATTTGTAATTTTTTTCCAGCTCACCCAAGCAGACTAAATAAATGCTGTGACTATGCCTAATGGAATGATTTTTATGAGCCTACCACATGAGATGGAATCAAAACTGCCATATAATTTGGTGTTGTCTGGTAAGGAAAAGGTTTTCTACAACATCCATTCATCTTTAAAAAAAAAAATGGATTTCTAGTTAGAAAGAAGGGCTATAAAGAAATGGGCCCTGGAATCCAGGCTCCACAGTAATAAACATGTTCTTTGGAAGGTTTGTGTCTGAGAGGCTTCTCTTTTCATCGGCCAACATAAAAGTTGTTTCAGCAAGAAGTACGGAACAAAGGAAGACTTTCATTTACAAAAGAAAGTTTAATGGCACAGTGTCTGTGAGGAACTTTTATTTATGCTGCACCTGGCATTATTTTTTAACTCTCTGTGGAACAGAGTTGCCTGTGCCAACATGGACAAGAAAATAGTATGTTTCTATAACTAGCACATAAACTTTTGTCATGTACATAAGAACCCATAGCTCCCATCAGCTGTGTCAATTTTTATTGGAGGACTCTAGCAGAGAGAAGGCACACTTGAATTATGTATGGGAGTACGGCCGTCTCCCAGCTTCTCCAGGTAGAGGATGGTCACTAGGAGCTCAGGTCTGAGCCCTCTGCAGTGTGTGCCAGCTCACCATGCAGTTGACAAACAGTGCTTGCCTGTCTCAGGGCAAATATTTTTTGAACTAGCCCTGTAAACAGCAGAGAGATAAAGCTGAGTTGAAGAAATTTTTTAATTCATTGCATAGCGCCTTCTGGTCATGGCAAGATTTTGGAGTTTTTAATTACAAAATCTCTAACTTCATTATCTTTCCTTTTTTTTTGTCAGAGAAAATATAACCCAGGTAAGTAGTTGTGTCTTGCTTTCCTGAAGAGCGCAAGTCCAGTTATCAAGATGACCTCATTCAGAATAGAGAGAAACACACGGGACTGGGAGTCCAGAAACCTGGCTCCAGGACCAACTCAGCCACGACCTGGCTGCTGTGTTCCTTTGGACATGTCACTTCATCTTCTGCTTCATCACAACGTCCTCCTCAATACAAGAATCTTGGCTGAGATCATCTCAAATTTCCATTCCAACTCTTAAAAAATGAGTCCATGATTCTCTAAGAAAAGCCTAGCTTTACTATCATGCACATTTTAGTTGGATGTGAAAAGTATATTTCTGATTCATGTAAATGCTGATTATTAAGGAAAAGAAAGTTTTGAGCTACAAAACCTACATCCTCTAACCATCAGCGATAGTAAATCTGCAGGCTCAATATTCTGCCATGCTCAGAAAGATCCAGATAGAAAGCTAACTGGGTATCAAGACAAAGTCTGACAAAGACAAAGATATCCAGTGGCAGGTTATATGCCAGATTTGCTCTCAAAGAAAAGAAGAAAGAGAAGATGCTTTTAACCCATACTACAGCCTCCTACAGTTCAAAAATGAGGGTTGGGATTAACCTCTAGATAATTTTAAATTAAGAAAAACAATCTTTTGAAACATATGAAATCTAGAGTCAGCATCATTTCTGGTTAAATATGCTGTTACCACAAAGAATCCAGAATATAACTGCAACATTTGAGGTCCCGAATATTAAAAGTACAGCTTTTCCTTGTGATTTTCAAACTTTTAAAACCCAGTTTAATCTCTCATGCTGACAAGTCTGTAATTTTATAAATGGAAATTATAATTTTACCCCTCTTCCCTAAAATCCTAATCTCTCTCTCTTGTCTGCCCACTCTCCATTTCACCATGGAACAACTGCTGATTGCCTGGCTTTCCAATTGCCGCAGCCCCAACCAGGTCAGCCAAGAGCAAAACTGAATACACCACCGAACACTGAATTGCAGGAGTGTCCATAAAAGCTTGTCGCATAGGGCAGTGAAGAAACAGTTTCCAACTCAAAAAAAAGGAACTTCTCTTAAAGAGGCAGCTTGCAAGAGAGCTGCCACACACACCCACTTTTGGGTCACCCATTCATTCATTCCCTCAGCTGCCAGCAGTCATTCACTCCAAATGGAGCTCAAACATTTCCTGGGTAGGTAGGCCCCAGTCTGAGCATGTCAAAGCTTTTCTTTGTCACTGGAACTGTTAGCTACATTCCGAGTTTCCATGCACCACACACTTAGTTGAAGCCATGTGGAGTGGGACAAAAAAAGAAGTCCACAGATGTATGGCTAGCTTTTATGTCCTGTAGGGATACCCTTGAAACATGTTTAAAAATGTCAGTCAAGACATCTGGTCAGCTGTCCTAATCCATATTGGGGTTTTTAGGCTACGGTTATGCCCCAATATGCTCTGAACATTGCCAATATGCTTTCTCTGCAGAAGCAGCAGTATGTCCCCTTTGGTTTCTCAGTTCATCCCCAGCACTGGTGTTTATAGTGTCACGTACTGAGCAAAACGAAAAACCACATACTGTATCTCGTGTGTCTGGCTAATGAAATGGGTCAGACAAACCTTGTGTAATCAGAGACTCGGGCCGATTGGCTTAGGTCGGGTCCATCTTGCAGACTGCAAAAGAATCAGCTGTCGCCAGTCCATGCGGCAGATGGACAGTTTGCATCGATTTCCAGGCAGGCGCCAAACCCTTTAGAAGCTTTGGCAGCCCAAGCACCATCAGGCAGCAGCCTTTGATGTCCTGCAGATGGCTGTGGCAGCCATCTTGCCTTTACATCTTGAGAGGCCCAAGTCTTACTTTCAGGCAGCGTTCACTCTGGCCTAGCCCAGCCAGAGAGATGCAGCCCTGATCTAAGAGGCACCTGCCATTAGCCAGAACCTTCTGCCAGCTTCTGCTTCTACGTGGATAGCAGCTAAAATGTTCTTTCTTTAAAACAAAAACAAAAACAAAAAAAATGAAAACACACACACACACACACACACACACACACACACACACGCCCCTGGTCTGATTCCTCCTGCCTCAGATTTCTGGAGGTGACTATGCCTCTTTATCTCTTCCCAGATCACTACTAGTCCAACCCCTAGGTGGTAATTTTTTTTTCTTCCCTGGTTAAGTAAAAGCTTGTCAAAACCTTTCACCACATCGACTTCCGTGTAGATGACAGGGGCACCTAGATGTTCCTTTAAACCCAAACAAAATCACAAAGAGAGAGGAACCCAAAGTACCAGCTGTTTCCTTCTTTCCCAGATTTCCTGAGGTCAACAGTGCCCATTTTCTCCTTCCCCGGACATAAGTTTAGCCCCCAGACAGTCTTAGGCTTCCTCTTCCCCTGGCATTGCCACCCAAGGTGGCAGCAACCAGCTAATTTCAGAATAATCAGAATTGCAAATTGGAGGGTTTTAAATTTGGTGTCCATTTAAAGATCCCCTCAGAGGTCTGCTTCATCTGGGTCTGACTTGTCCTAAGCCCTAAAGCAGAACACAGCATTGTCTTCATGGTGGTCAGACTAATCTTGTGCCATGAATAGCCCAGAGTAATCTGTTGAAAAGCTGAGCCTGGAGGTCTTCCAAACAGAGCCCTCGCACATTTGGTAGCAGCGGTTAGGAATTCTGACTGGCACTATTAGTCAGAAGTCATGTCACTGCACCGTAGAAGCAAGAGTGGGTGTCTCCCGCCCATAAGCTCAACATAGAAATTTCTACTTCCCTCCAACCCCTTGGTAGAACAGGGCAGGCAGAGAGAAGTTTAGAGCAAGTGGCTGAAAAAAATTAAAAACAAATTCAGCAAAAATAAATTCAATAATGTGTGATTTCCAGCCACTCAAAAGTAATAGAAATATTTGGTAAAAATATATAGATATAAATTGCCAATTAATGCAAACTGGTTAAAGCCAGTAAACGGAAAAAATAAAAAGTTAATTAGAGCTTTTCGAAGCTTTGTTACATATACATCATTTGCAGGTGCTACAAAAGTGAAAAATAACCATTATAATTACTAGTATTCAAAGATTCATATTTTCCCCATGTAATTTATTTAGGATTATCAGTTTCCTTGTAGTTATACAAAAGGCCTGTCAAGGTGTTTCCCACGTGTTTGGCTCGTGTGTGTTCCAAAAACAAGCCAAAATGCTGTTGTATTTCACCCAGTACAGGGAAGCTACTCTGAGAAAAAAAAAAAATAGGCCAAGTTTTACCTGGATCTCTGTCTTGGTTAAATTATCTTACATATGTTTTAATTTTTTTTCTTGTTCTTTCTGTCTTTATCTCTCTCTCTTTCTTTGTTAAAATACATCTGTGTTTGTTGACTGCCCCAGATTACATCTAAGTAGGAGTGGGTGTACCAGCACCTGGTATAGTATATGTAGCTTAACAATACGTATCATTACATTCTTTACAGCTCATTTTATGTTATTCAATAGTAAACTGCAAATTAACCCTTCAAAAACCAGTCCGAGAAAATGCTCCGTTAGGCTATCCAATGAAAGCTTTTGTTCCCCAGCAGAATTGTTAAGAGTACATCTATAACGGTATTCATAAACACGGAAGTGTGTTCATTATAGCAGGGATGCCCACCAGAGCCAGCTAATTCCTCTCTCAGGAAATCTGTTTCATAATGATATTCCTTACTACACCACACTTGTACTTATGCTGATAGCACAGGTTATAAAAGGGACTTAGGACGGGAGTCAATTAATGTGCTGGCTCTTTAACCTCCTTTATTAGAGTACATTAGGCGCCAAAGGGACTCAATGTTATGCTGCTGGCAGTAGAAACACCCAAGCGATAGCATTTCATGCCGTCTCAGCCCTGTCTTCAGCTCACAGGCATACATATCATGATCTGACCTCATTAGCCACTGATTCAGCTGCAGGGAAACACAGAGGGTACGACTGGTGAAAGCGGGTGTCAAGAAAGTATCTTTCTCACACCTGGGAAAAGAAATAGCCATCACCAAAGCTGACCTCGGGGTCCATGGTATTTTTCACTTGACTGTCCGATAAGCTGGATTCTCTAGATCAAGTTCTACTAACTTTTGTCCACATTTGGGGGAACTGAAGCTCAGAGAGGCAAAACAACTAGCCTAAAGTCACTCAGCATGTTAGGAGCAGAACTGAAACTGGAGAATTCAGAGTTCCTGATTCCTAGAGAGGAGCTCCCACTCCATCTCCTGATGCTTTTTCAATACAAAAGGCAATCATTAATAAACAATTATTAAAGACACAACTCAGGGAAGGGGAAGGAATAGAAGTATAAATATAAAGTTTTAAAAGAGAGGATTTTTAAACTGGATTGTGGGAGAGAAAATACAAGTTTCCAGTAAGTTCTTTGCAAATAAGAAATTTGATTTCTCTTTTTCTCCTCTAATTTGCATTAATAGGAAAAATAAATGTATGTGTTGGACCAAAATTGAATGCATTTTTAATAATGTGGAATTTTTTAAAAGAAGGAGTCAGTATAATTTGAGGTGAGAAAGAATCCTACGTTACTACGCTACCCAAATACTACGGCTAACCTTTAAAGAACCCAACAATGTCTTGTTGCTAAATTAATCAGTCTCAAGATTATCAGCAATTTAGCTACATTTTGTTGGTAATTAGCCTGATAAATTAAGATCTGCAATAGAAAACATGACACGTTATTGTTCCCGAGATTTTATGGTATTTTTCTAAAAACAGCAGCTTTCTTTTAAAACGTTCATTTCTATTACAAGGACACAAACAACAAAATCCAAAGTTTACCGAGTCTGGCTCCAGACAACAACAGTCTGCCCCAGCTCCACTGGGCAAAATATCAAAGATTAGCCATTCATACTGCAAACTTCGAATGTGTGGTTTAAAATAATATTCAAATCTTAGGACTGTGGGCAATGGCTTCTAGATAGTGAGAAACTATGAGTTCACTTCCTTAATGTTCTCTTTTCTTTTCTGTAATCATGAAACAATGAGCTGGTGGAGACATATTTTGAAAAATGGTGAAACATGGAGAGATGTTTTCATGTTTATCTGAATGGCTCTCTGTGTATTAAGAGTGCAAAAATGGCAAATTAGAAGCTGGGCTCTTTTTCATCAAAACTGTCCACAAACAAGATGATTTCTTGGGGCTAATTTCCATTCAGGGGATAGTGAGAGTTATTTTAAACGACCAAAGCCATTTCAGAAGGGTAAGAGCATGTCAACATGTCCACAGGATCAGAACTGCTCGTTCTCAAAGACTTGAAATGCTCCAGAAGCGCTAGTGATACAATTCTCTCCCTTTCACAATGAATGGAAATGAGAAAAGGTATCTTCCTCCGAAACATGCTAAAAATATAGCAATTACCCGATACAGATGTGATGTTATAAACTCCTATTCCAAAGCATTCTGTTTCAGCCATGATTTCCATTGCAGAGAACTGTACTAATAGAAACATCCCTATTAATCTGAATTTGAGATATTTCATACAATGTATATTACCTTTCTGCTGCCTGCAACCTTCTGCCAGGTTTTTTTTTTCTTTTTAGGAGGTGCTTTGAGGGGACCATACCATGAGAACAATACACAGCTGCTGCTGTATAGAGATATCTAATTGTCAATATTGTGGAAATTCTACAGCTTATTACGTGCATTCAGTCTAATTCTGGGCAAATTGCCAGTCACTTCAGGGACAATCAAGTGAGCCACATTACACGTGGTACAGCATCACAGCTTTAAGATACCCGGCTGTTTTGCCTCTGGCCAGAGAATGTTTGTACCAGTGCTACCGAGTGAAGGGGGGTAACTACAAATAAAATAAAATTTGTATTTTTTCAAGTGGGCTGCATTTCAAGCCCAGATGTTAGTAATGAAAGATTCAATTTAAGGATTTAAATTACAAATAAATAAAGTATGAAACAGATGTGATTTTTAAGGAAGTTCAAATTATCCAGGAAGAAAAATATCTCTGTGCATGACAAAGTAATAGGGATTGTCTTGAAGAGTCTGTTGAAAACAATCTGCTAAGCGCAATTCACCCTTAGGACAGGATTGGTTTGGAATGGGAAGGACTGGTGGAGCTTGTCATTAAACAAAAATTGTGTTTAATAAAACTTTATAACCGTGATTAATCCTATGAGGCCCTAAAGGAGTTTGCAGTTTCTGATAAACACATTTTCCTTGTTTGCAATGGTAATGATATTTTGAAGTGAATGGAATAAGAACAAAAAACTCTAAGGGTAGAAAAAGGAGGGTTTGGCAGGTACCACCTAGGCAGAAATTATAGGGACACGTAAGAAATAAGTGCTACTCATTAGGAAACTTTTTTGATGTGTGTGTGACACATGTACCTAAAGATGGGTGTAAATATTACTGAGAAACAAAGCTATTGAGCAGGCAGTAATGGAGCACATCTTTATTTATACAGACAAGCTAATAAGGCTTTTCTAAATTCTAAGTTGATCATTAGGTTTGCCTATCAAAAGGATGACAGTGATATTAGACACAATGTCTCATATTTGGAGACTACCCTATAAAACCAAAATCAGAAAGGACCATCCAAGAGCTTATCTGTCCAGTACAGTAGCCACTAGTCATATATGGCAATTTATATTTAAATTTTTATTAATTAAAATTAAATAAAATGCAATATTCTACTCTCTCATGTTAGCTACATTTTAAGTACTTAATAGCCACATGTGGCTAGTGGCTACCATATTGGATAGCACAGATAAAGAAGAGTTCCATCGTTGCAGAAAATTCTATTGGACAGTGTTGCTTTGGAGCAATGAAGATTAGATTTGGACATCAATTTGGAACTCAGAGTTCAATGCTTAGTTCTATTTTCTTCTAGCCATGGGGTCTTGTGCCACTTGGTTGTCCTTCATCATCCTGAATCTCAAGTACACCTGTGTGTGTAGACACGCACCTACACACCCAGATACTCAAACAAGACTGACGAAGATAGCAATTACAATGAACTGCATGAGCCCCAAGGAAAAACCCAAGCCACAAGCCCAGCTCTGCTGACTTGATCTCTCACTGCCTATCAGTTATCTCCAACAAGTGACTGAGGACAAACACCACCAGAATCTCATTATTGATATATACACATCGTAGGAGTGCTGCAGCACCGACAACCAAACCTTTGCTAATCAAAAGCCTGCAAAACTAAATCATTTTATGGGGAATGTGGAGGTGGAGATTACAAACTGCAAAACAATAGGGCTTTAATGAGAGAGCCAGTTCAGGGGAAAAAAGTGTTAATCCTCTGACACATAAGCTCTAACAATTGCATAGTGCGTGGTGCGGGGGGCAGGGGGGGATCTTAACTCCTGGGCATCTCCCCTAGTGCCAACTTAGCATCCTCAGAGTGCCAGCTCGCACACAAACCCACCCTGGAAGAGCAGCACAGCTTCTTTGTGCACGGGGCATCATCCCTGTGCCACATGAACTTTTTCTGACTCCTTGGAACTGCCAGCAGCCATTTCACTTGGATTCTGGCTGTGACAAAAGCAGCACTGCCTTTCTGGCATCAGATGGAAAATGTAATTTTACAAAAACTTGAAAGTCAAAACCTTTCAAAAGTCAAGATCCTTCAGTATGTGCCAGAATAATTTTTGAAAAGACTTTTATAAGGTCTTCACATTCTAAGAGCACTTTCAAAACGTTTATGTTTTTCTCTTATAGTAAAATAGATGGCTTTCTGTCACCTCTCACACAGACTTCACCTCATTCTCTGTTTGTTGAAGGATTTTTGTTTCACAAGTCACACATATTTCTCTATCAAACATATTAAAGTAATGCAAGTACTTAAAGAAGCCTAGGATGTTGCAGCTAAATGGGACTCTAGAGACGGACCCACAACAACCATGTCCACAGACAACCCAGACATTCAAGAATGGGCTACGGCAAACGTGAATTTTCTATAGTACATAAAATTGTGAATGGAAATTTTTGTGAGAAGAGGATCCATAGCTATTATGAAATCATCAAAGACCAAAGAAAGGTACGAACCATTGATCCATCCTATTCTAAATAAGAAAACAGACTCAGAGAAATGAAGCGACCTTCTGAAAAGTCATACCAACTAGTTTGTGACTCACGTCAGACTAAAAAGTCTTGTCTAGATTCATAATCCACTGCAATTAATACTAAAATGATTGCCTTTAATTTTTTCTTGCCTATAGGTAATTCACATGCCAAACTGAATTTAAAATTTCTGGATTTATTGTAAGGCAAAAAAGCCAAAAATATCACAAATGAGGAATTTGGATTTCAAGGAAATGTTCAATTGTAGGTATGTTGTGTTCTGTGTTACTACTACACAAATTTTGAATTAGTTACCTACATTGAGGTACATTTAGAGAATTCAATGTTGCTTAGAAAAGCTTAGCTTTTTGCCTTTCTCCAAATTTTAGAACTATTTTTAGAAAGACTACCCACCACTAATTATTTCCTAGAGATGTAATATGTTTTTTAAAAATAAATTCATTTACCAGGTTCATCTATATACATTAAATTTCGGAGGTAGATAAGCACATGGATTATCAGGAAATGCACGTGTGTTAACATTACTTGCTTATTAGAAATTTTTAAGAGGTTAAGGGGAAAAATTATTTGTTTTTTAATTGAAGTTTTTAAGACATTTCATGTGCATCTATTTCTTCTGCACCATGCTGGTTAAGGGTCCAGGTTCAAAACAGATGAACGTGGACTTAATCTTGGCCCTACCCTTTACAATCCCACAAACCCTGGGACCTTGCACAAATTACTTTATTTCTCCAAACCGCCCTTTTCTTGTCTGTACAGTGGAGATAAAAATAAGAGTGACATCATAGAAAAGTCTTTAAACAGTAAGTTCAAGGGCTTTGCAAAGTGTATGACACAGAGAAAGGGCTCAATAAGGGTTAACTCATGATTACAACAGATTTTTGATGCCAAAGGTCAGTCATTTAAAAATATACAAAAAGACCAGTGAATCCATCATAGTGGGTTGAATGGTGCCCCTCATCAAATAATATATGCACATGCGACTCCCAGAACTTGTGAATTTGACCTTATTTATAAAAATGGTCTCTGTGAATGTAATTAAATTAAGGATCTTAAAATGAGATTATTTTGGATTATCTACATAGGCGCTAAATTAATAAGTGTCCTTATAATATGACACACAGAGGAGACGCTCATGGTAGAAGAGGAGACGCTATGTGGAGATAGAGGCAAAGGTTGAAGTGACGCTGCCACAAGCCAAGGAACATCAGGAGCCACCAAAGCTGGAAGAGGCAAAGAAGGAATCTCCCTGAGAGCCTTCAGAGGAAGTGTGGGCCTGACAACACCTTGATTTTGAACTTCTGGGCTTTGGTACTGTCAAAGAATAAACCCTTTTGTTTTAAGTCACCAAGTTTATGGTACTTTGGTATAACAGTCACAGGAAATGAATATATCCATTATGCCTTATGTGAAATTATAGGCATTATTGATACACACATCATCTACCACAGTGTAAAATTGGGATTGTTTTTAAGAGGATCTCACAAATAATGAAACATTTGATCTATATTTAACGAAACTGGCAGAAAGTTAACCAAGGGACCTCACTCCCCTTGTAGCTTTCCTTGACTTTCAGATCTACCTTGGCTGCAGCACAGTTGACACAGTACACAGAGAATGTGGGGTCACTTCAGAAACTCACCCTCTTCTCCACTCCCCTGGTTACTGTTATCTTGTTCTTCCTCAGTGACAACAGACTTGCATGGAGTATGTCAGTCACTTGGTTTCACAATGAAGGGAGGAACAAGTAGTCAGTTAGATCCAGGGATGAACCCATCAACCAAATTAAAGAGAGAAGCTGAGGAAAGGGAGGCCAAACAAAGGCACATGCTGATTAAGTCCTGCAGATGGAATTGTTCTTCTGCCTATTTTGATGTTTCAGAATAATAAGAGTGGTGCTCAGAAGAAGAAAAAAAAATGTAAGCAATTCTATTTCACTCTATTGCAAGTAGGTTAAATAATAATCTCTCCAAGAATGTTTACTGCCTATAAAATGGCATTGCCCAAACAGTACTCAGCAATGCCACACCAATATCCTCTTGAACTTTCCTTCAACCAAGATTTTTTTTAAAATGAACAGTTCCTTTCAGACACCTATGCAGAAAGACTTCTCAGTAAAGAAGACTTCTCAGTGAAAGACTTTTCAGTGAAAATGGTCAAACCCATTTTGTCACCTGCCCTAATGACCAATCTGATCAAATGCATGGCCAATCAGATCATGTTGGTGCTTGGCTCCTCAGATCCCTTTGTGCCTGTGCCTCAGCTTCTGTCGTCTTCACTCCCAGGTCACCAGTTACAACTGTAACTATCTCCAGGGAAGAACTACCCTTCCAACACAAGGGCTGCCTCACTTCCCATGCTGAAGCTGGAAGCTCCTGGGAGTCTACAAGAGCTCCTCCCACTGCCCTCGCCTCCCACCCACCCACCAGTCAGCAGCCAGTCCCTTGCCCCATGTCACTGAACATCGTTCAGTTCAGGCCTATATTAGTCATGCTGAATGTCACATGACTACAAAGTAATGTTCCTGCCCCTGTACCTCTAATCACATTAGGAGGCTTTTAGGTATTTTCATAGAAATAGGTGATTAATAGATAGGTAGACAGGCTGGATGCAGTGGCTCATTCTTGTAATTGCAGCACTTTGGGAGACCAAGGCAGGCAGCTCACTTGAGCTCATGAGTTCGAGACAAGCCTGGGCCACATGGCAAAATTTTGTCTCTACTTTTGTAGATACTACTTTTTGTATCTACAAAAGATACAAAAAATTAGCTTGGCATGGTGGTGTGCCTAGAGTCCCAGCTATTTGGGAGGCTGACGTGGGAATATTTCTTGAACCCCCGAGGCTGAGGCTACAGCGAGCCATGATCAGGCCACTGCACTCCAGCCTGGAAAGCAAAACAGTCTCAAAAAAGAGTAACAGGTAGATAGATTAGAGAAAGAGACAGACAGACATTTATCTTCAGTGTTAAAAAATATTTGTCCTCTGAGAGTAAATTACATCCTTAAAGCAGACAAAAGCCTAATGAACAAGGTGATGGACTAAGTAAGCCAAGTAACCCTGTCTTGGTCCAAAAAGGGCTTAAGTAAGAAAAACAATTACATAGATCGTCTTATGTGGCTCATAAACTAGCTCTAAGAAGCACTACAAAATAACATTCAGAGCATTCCAGACAATCACCGGACCCCCAGGACTTCAATGTTTTTCTTGTTAAGTGTCTGTTAAAAAGTCTGTATCCTTGATTCTCAACCTCACTTTCTGTGAGTCATGTTAACAAGCAGACCAAACATATATGCCATTCTGAGAAGAATACATTCGATGAAGAAATCTCCTTAAATTTTCTCCTGTAATTTAAAAAACGAACAACAAAAAAAAAAAAAACAGAGTTCTCAGTCTTTGTTGCTTTTTGGTCAAGAGTTTCAAATCAGGAAGGAAATTAGCAGTAGGACCAAAATTGTAGGAAAGACAGATAAGAGTGGGATAAAGAGAAAAAAAAAATACCCTCTGAGAGAACAGCAGAGAGAATAAAGTAGATATTAGAGAAAGAGATAACAGAAGAGAACAAGAACCAAGCACTAGACAGAGTCAGGAGTCCTGGGTTCAAATTCTGAAATTCTGTCCTACTAATTTATTTAAGTCATTTCGCCAACCTGAGCCTAGATTTCTCAGCTGCACAGTGAGCATAATAACACTCACTCTCAGGGCCCTGAGGATTAGTTGAAATAAGGAATGTACAAATGTTTAGTGAACTGTAAGCACAGGAAATGTTAAACATTTTCATTATGATTAAAAATTAGTATTGTTTGAGTATGTGTGCCCATCCCTACCCCCATGCCAACTCTACCGCCTACTGACAAGGAGAATTCCCCTTCTGTTGTTCTTCCCATGCCCTGCTCCAGCATCTGTTTAACACCTTCTGTGGGGAGTTCATCTTCCCCCAACTAGTTCCCTGAGTTTTTCAGATGAAAAATTGGGGGAGTAGAGAAAAGATAAGCAAGAAGACGAAAAAGAAAGAAAAATGGCTAAAGGAAATTTAAACAACAAAGTACTGAAGGAGCAAGAGAGAGATAAGAAGAGAAGTAGAAGCGTATGTTGGAGGTAGAGGAATCTCTAAGTGATTTGACGGGAAAGGCACTGGAATGACTGTAAAATGAGAGGGTTGATTGAAAGGAGCTGCTATGGACTGTTGTATTTTGGTCTTACTACAGATTTCCAAAATTCAAATAGAGAAGAGAATTCCTTTTTCATTAGCTTTGGCTTTGAAAATATGACTCTTGAACAAGATGTGGCTTCCAGACTGAGCCAGATATAAACCCAGATTTATAAGGGTTATAAACTGTAGCTAGGTGGACTGAGCAGTTTGAACTTATCAAGGTATAAACATGAAATTGTTTTATTTTTCTAGTAACTACTACCAACTGTGATCACCAAACCTCCCAATTTTTCCTACAGATTGGTGGGCATCCTTAATGATACTTCAGTCTGATTCCATAACTTTATAATCACTCTCAGTTTAAAAAAAAAAAAAAAGTCCCTTTTGTGTTACTAATAGATAATCTTTACTACTTAAGAACTTGTGTTCAAATTCAGAGTTTTCCCACTGCCCCCATTCGTCGCAGTAGTCTGTAGACAATATTATCTTCTCTGTCTTTCCTGTATCTCCTTCTTCCTTACACTTATTCTTCTTGTGTCTCCAAGGGAAGGAAGAAGAGAAAGTTATTTCCTTTTGCAGCTACTGTGGCAAATTGGCTGTCTTCTTTGTTGGCCAAAGGCACTATTCCCTTACATGAACACCCCCAACTTGGCCTGTTCCTGGATTAGGTGCCTGATCTGTCTCATGGTCCACATAGTCCATGTGAGGCAGACAGAGGCCTCCTTTGACCCCATTAAGAGACTGGGGGAAATTCATCCTTATCATTCTCCCTGCCTTAGTGGTTCCTGAAAAAAATGCAATTGCATCTTCCAATGACACCCAGCAGGTGCTCTCTAATGCATGAGTCTCTGCCCCATACTGCAGAGGTGCCCTAAAAGAAGTCTCTAATATCATCTATCCTCTGTATTTCCAGTTCTAAAATCTACAGCTATGATGATCTATCTTCGGTATCACTGAGAAATTAGGAACTCAAGAGGGCAACTCATTTCCTTCCTCAGCACCATCATACCATCTTCCCCCTCTACACTACCCCTGTACTTTTCCCTCACTTAGATAGCTCCAGTGGCCTGGCGCATACCCAAACCAGGAACAAGATGCTAGCTTCTTTCTCTCTCTTTCTCAGCTTCTGAAAACTAGACCTGGTGAATACATGCCCCCCAGGGAGGAGAGATGACTGTCTTTGTCCATCTGTGCTGCTTTAACAAAATACCTTAGACTGGGTAATTTTTAAACAGTAGATAAGAGCTGCTCCCTGCTTCCAAGATGGCACCTTCTGGCTGCATCCTCCAGAGGGGACAAACACTGTGTCCTCAGATGGCAGAAGGGACAGAAGGGCAAGAGGGGCCCAAACTAGTTCTCTCCAGCCCTTTTATCAGGCACTAATTTGTTCATGACAGTGGAGCAAATTACATTTCCAGGCTCCTTTGCCAGGTGCTTACAATTACAGGTTGAAAGAAGGGGGGAAGAAGACACTGAACTCTTGGGCTTCCAGCTCCAATCTGTATCACTCCAGCAGTAAAGGATAGCTATGGTTCCAATTTTCTGATTCTTTTGGCACTCATGGTATCAGTCTTATCACACTCCCTCAGCAGTACTCGTAGCAGCCATACTAGTGCTCCATTCCACCCCCATGATTCTAGTGTCGGCTGGCCTTGCTCTTTTTGCTGTCTGAGTGCCAATCAAGCCTTCCCACCTGCACTGTTGGCTGTGCCCTCCTAAAGCTCAGAGCACCAACCAACCATGGCTCCCCCAGAGATCTGAACACCAGGCCCTCAAATCTTTCTTTCACAACTTAACCACGTGCCCTGCAGAGGCTTCTCCTCCAAGCTTCCAACTTCTGGTAACACTTCCTCTTCCCTCTCCAGTAATGCCTGAGTTTCACCCCCAGAGATTCTTTTTTTTTTTTTTTTTTTTTTTTTGAGACGGAGTTTCGCTCTTGTTACCCAGGCTGGAGTGCAATGGCGCGATCTCGGCTCACCGCAACCTCCGCCTCCTGGGTTCAGGCAATTCTCCTGCCTCAGCCTCCTGAGTAGCTGGGATTATAGGCATGCACCACCATGCCCAGTTAATTTTTTGTATTTTTAGTAGAGACGGGGTTTCACCATGTTGACCAGGACGGTCTCGATCTCTTGACCTTGTGATCCACCTGCCTCGGCCTCCCAAAGTGCTGGGATTACAGGCTTGAGCCACCGTGCCCGGCCCAGAGATTCTTAATTAATTGGTCTTAGGTATGGCCTGGGCATCGGGATGTTTACACGAAGTATTATGCAGCCAAGGTGGCGATTCATTGCAACAGGCCTTGTACAAATAATGAGAAAAGTTCACGCAGATGCATCCACATTTTATCATACTGGCTCTCCAAGACCATCAGCACATTTGCAAAAATGTTGACCACAGGTAAGGTCGAAGTGAGGATGGCTGTGTATTAATTAATCCTTGAAGCCAGAAGGTAGGTAATGAAATTACACATGCCCAACACTAACTCAGGTCCTAGTCAAGACACAAAGAAGTAAAAGACATGGTTTTTGCTCATAGTATTACTGTCATTTAGTTAGAGAAGTCAAGATTTCTTTGTAGTACTCACAAAGAAAGTAAAAATCTATGCAGAGACATAGTTGATTACATAAAACAACAACGATAGTTTGCTTTAGTGTTAAAAACAACTAAACTGTTCCTCACACCTCATCACAACAGGTAAACACACTTGCTTCCACCTACAGGGCTCAAATTAGACTACAGGTGCTCTGCATCAGAATCACCAGTGTCCTTTTTAAGATTCTCAAGCCCTATCCCATTGCCTCAGAGTCGGTGAGGCCTAGAAATCTGTATTTTAACATACTCTGCCAAGTGCAGTGACTCACGCCTACAATCCCAGAACTTTCAGAGGCGGAGATGGGTAGATCGCTTGAGCTCAAGAGTTTGAGATCTGCCTGGGCAACATGGCAAGACCCCATCTCTTTAAAAAAAAAAAAAAACTCTCCAGGTGATGCTGATAGATGTAGTTTCCAATCACACACAGGAAACAAAAAACTAGTTTAATAATTTACTTTATGCCATTTTTCTTTAGCAATCACTGCCTTGTATCTGTATCGGGAGTCCAGGCATTTGGTATCCCACCCCATTACTCCCTCTCCTTGCCTGAGCTCCTGAGCTTCTCATAGCAAACTATTTTACTGGCTGCAATACCAAACCACTTCTTCAAGACTTAACCAAGAATTCTGCACTGATCCCAACTCTAACCTCTGTCCTCAGTGCTGCTGACCTTGGATCCTTCCAAGCCCACAATCTCCTAGAACATCCTCCATGCCTCTCACCTGCTTACCTTCCAGCCAGTCTTGCCTCAGGCTCACATCAAGGCTTCTTCCTGCTATATGTGCTAACATCTGAGTTGCCCTTTCTGGGAAGTGGGGCTATGTCAATTTTGTAGGGGAGGCCATGGTGCTATTTTCATCCCCACTTTGTGATTGAGAAAACTGAGGCCCCATGGCTACCTTTGGAAGACTTAAAACCCTCCAGAGGGCCCTTGTATGATCAACTAGCATTCATCTGGGTCCATATAGTTCTACAGGAAGAATAAAGAGCACCAAGCATGTGCTAGGCATTTTACACATACTATCTTTCTCCTGACTCCTGTTTCCCGGCTCACTGACTTCTCTCCAGCCACACTGACCTCCCTGCTGTTCCTCCAAGATGGCAGGTACCTGCTGCCTCTGAGCTGTCACTCTTGCTAGCCTCTGTGCTTGTGATGATCTTTCTGCAGGTATCTGCACAGCTGGGTCTCTTCCTTCCTTCTTCTTTCTTCCCTTCCTTCTTCCTGTCTTTAGTCAAATATCTTGTTCTCTGTGAAGACTTCCCTAACCAACCTACTTAATTAAAATTCAAACTCTCCACCACCAATCCCTACCTCTTCCCTACTGTCTGTTTCTCCACAGCATCTATCACCATCTGACATACTTATTTACGCACTTTATGGTCTATCTCCTGCACAGTGGCATATACACCTCACAAGCACAGATTCTTATTCATTTTGTTCACTGCACAAAGTAGGCAGTCGATAAGCATTTGTTGAATGAATAAATCATATCATCTAGCCCTCAGTGTCCCTGCAAAATAAGTGTTATTAATTCTACTTTAGAGATGAGGAACCTAAGACAAAGAGAATTTAAGTAACTAGTCCTAAATCTAGAGCTGCCAGGCTTAGCAAATAAAAATACAATATGCTCAACTAAATCTGAACATCAGATAAACAATAAATAAACATTTTTAGTATAAACATGTTTGATGCAATATTTTAGACATAACTTACACTTGAAAAATTCAGTTTATCTAAAATCCAAATTTAACCCACCAACCCTGTAATTTATCTGTAGCCCTACTTAAATCACACTATAAGCAAGAGACAGAGCTGAGAATCTCATCCACATTTCTGACCCCAAAATCCTGCCACAGTCTCTCATTCAGAAAAAAAAAAAAAAAAAAAAAAAAAAAAAAAAAAATCACACAAACACAGGCCCATCCATCCTCACAAAGACCACTGATGAAGAAATCAGCTCTAAGGCCTTGCCAAAAGTTTTGGTTGCAGTCTCTGATATAGCAGTATCTATTCATCAGAGGGAAAAAAAAAAGATCATTTTATCCTCATAGGCTGTCACTCTTATAGCTTTCATAAGCATTAAATTAATTTTAAAATCTAGAGCTTCTCAATGGAATTACAGTCCTCTAATTTAGTTGCCAGTTACTTATTCTATATTAATAATGCCATTCTATGACTAGCCATTGGATATAGAGGAGTTGATCTCATAAAATGTTAAAGTAAACCGGTTTCCTTCCCAGGAGGACCCAGTGTGACAGAACATATTACAGAAGATTGACAAGAAAATATTTGGGGAGCCAGGACATTCTTTGGAGCAGCATAAGATATTTAAATAACTGATCTGGAGTGAGATGATACTTCACAGAAAAGAATGGCTGGCATAAAAAAACTTTTCTGTGGATAATATCCTCCAACCAATCAACCAGGGAAAGTAACTAAATCTAATGATGTTCAGCTTCATCATCCCTCATCTAGATTTTTGTTAGCAAATATTTTTCCTCACCATTACCAGAAAGCATCATTTCCTAAGTATGAGGCTTATCATAAACATGAGGTATTCGAATCTTAGAAAAAGCAGAGTTTAGACCTCATGATCTTTTGAGTAACTTTAGGATTTCAGAGTGTTTCTGGGTCTTTCCTATGTAGATTTGCTCTAACCAGTGTGTTTAATAAATCACAAGCCTCTGTACAGACCCAGCTGAACTAGAAATGATGCAGAGAGGACTTGGAAAGTCATTCTGCACATCAAGCAGAGGGCGGGGTGGTCCACAAGGCACCTCCTATAGAATTAGTCACATCTTGCTTTTTATGATCCCAGAAATTAGTTCTACAGATGCTGGTTTACTGTCAAGACATTTGAGTTATTCCTCAAGGTAAATTACAAGTTCAAAACCTCTCATAAAGTGTATTTTATTCATTCTTAGAACAATCCCATGACATATAGATGCAGTAGCTCTCATTAACTTCCTATCATACTTTTCCTCGACTTCTAAAAGCATGCATGCACACAGACACACACACACACCCCACATGGTTATATACAAAACCTGTATTAACCCATCTAAGCTCTTCTCCTCCGGTAGGATGATTATTCAGGGATGGGCATGTGACCAGGGATAGACCAATCAGAGCCTTTCCCTGGGGTAATTCAAATTGACACTACCAAGGGAGGCCTCTTGCCTCTTAGGTCTCAGAGCTAGAAGGATATGAACCCAAGGCTAATAGTAATCATAATTTTTGGCATATAAAAACAGCTATCTGCCATAGAAGAGAGTGAAACCAAGCAAAGACAAGCTAGACAGAGAAAGAGAGAGTGCATGGTAGAACCGTGTCCCGTGGGTAAGTCCCAGGCTCCAAAGTTGCCCAGTTCCTCTTCAAGCTCTGGATTCAGATTCTATTAGCTGATCCTGCATCCTTTCAATACAGCCTTTTTTTTTTTTTTTAAACTTAAACTAGTTTAAGCTGAATTCTTCTCCCTTGCAACCAGACAAGTCCAGACTTACACATAGGGAGAAAATATTATTTCCATTTTATACATTAAAAATAAAACCTAAGGCATCAAAGATTATGTGGCCTGGCCTTAACTGTGAAAATAACGTTAGACTTTGAAAGTGCTGCTACCCATCTGAAAACAAAGGCTTACGACACACCTCTCCTACCGCAGCGACTTCCGGAGACTGCAATTCACTGTAAGAAATACATTTTACCCTATAACCCAGTATATACATATGTGTATGAAACAAAAATTTCACACAATACTTGCTCTTATTAGGTGTGATGCACTCTTTTATTCTCTATTATATTTCATTTTCTCAAATGCTGTTTGTGACCCACTAAATTGATTTTACCTCCCACTAAATTGATTTCACAACCCACTAGTGGGTCCAAAATTGTACCTGTTTAAAAATTTGTACTATAGCTCTTTTCACAATATAATGCTAATTAAATAAACTTTCTCCCCCTGATAAGTTTCCCTTAAGTGAAATTCAAGAATATGTGGATTTATTTCTGTATTCATTTGGTTTGAGCATATGCAAATTTCAAGTCATCCTACTAGAAATTATTAGAAAAAGAGAGATTTGGAGGGTAGAAAGAGAAAGAGGAAAAGCAGTAGAGCCTTAGAGCAAGATTTTGCCATCAAGTCAGCAGAGAGATAAAAGGACTGAAGTTATACAATGCCAACCTTGACTGAAGTCACCTCCTAAATCTGTCCATTTCCATTTAGATACTGAAAAGTCATCACAAGTTCAACATATTCAAATCAGAGTTTTTGGTTTTCTCCTTCTTCCTCTCCCCTCATCTTCTGAACTCACTGTGACACCACTATTGAGTAGAATGTTCAGGCCAAAAGGCAACTCCCCAAAAGGTCTGACATCAAAACATATCCAAAATCCCACCAGCACTTCCACTGAGGGTGCCTACACTGGGCCATTCCTTTTTTTCACTTTGACTTCTGCATTAGCCTCCTATGCATGCCCCCACACATCTGCATTAGTCCATTTCATGATGCTATAAAGAACTGCCCGAGACTGGGTAATTTATAAAGGAAAGAGGTTTGATTGACTCATGGTTTTCCATTGCTGAGGCCTCAGGAAACACAATCATAGTGGAAGCCAAAGGGGAAAGAAAGACCTTCTTCATAGAGTGGTAGGAGAGATAGAGAAGAGCAAGCAAGAGCAGGGGAAACTGCCTTATAAAACCATCGGATATTGTGAGAAATCTCACTATCAGGAGACCAGCATGGGGGAAACCACCCCCATCATCCAGTCACCTCCCACCAGTTCCTCCCTCAACATGTGGGGATTATGAGGATTACAATTCAAGAGAGATTTGGGTGGGGACACAGCTTAACCATATCACCACCTATGCTCCCACAATCTAGTCTCTACAGAACTACCAGAGTAATCTTTCAAAAATCTAAATTAGATCATCTCACTCCCCACTTAAAACCCTCCAAAGTCTTCCCCTTCACATTTAAAACAAAACCCAACCATCTTTTGTATAGATGGGGTTTCACCATGTTGCCCAAGATGATCTCGAACTCCTGAGCACAAAAGATCCACCTAGCTTGGCCTCCCCAAGTACTGGGGTTACGGGCTTGAGCCAAGACAGGTATTCAATGCAGGGATTCTGACTGAAATTGGGTAGTTTTTTATAGTGTTGGTTTAGGATTACTGAACACAGTGGACAAAGGTTTCAAGGTGGTCTTGAACAGTAAATGGTCATCTGATAACCTAGTAAGTTGTCATCTGATAACCTAGTTTTCCCTGTTCAAGGAAAGCCTGTTATTACTCCAATGAGACCAGTTTATTAGCTTATTCTTCAGAAAAAAATGGATTTTTAAAAGTTCTGGAAACAATCCATTTATTTGCAAGTTTATCTTTCTGGACAAATATGTTCTGGACTAATGAAGTCTTGTTAATACAGACTTAGTTCTTAATCCTATTAAGCTGTGTGGTTATGATTTCAGTTCTTACAGGGAACTTCTTTGTCTGAGTTAGTAACATAAAGTGCTTAGAATTGTGCCTGGCACATAATAGGCACTCAATAAATATTTACTGTCATTATTCTGCAGTTGTGTTGCTAACACTCCAGTGGAAAGTTCCTGTCAGGCACATAATAAGTGTTTATTAATTAATTATTAACAGTTGGACGGACAGAAGACACAACTAAATCAAATATATAAGATAGAGCACCTCAACGGTAGGGTCCTGCTCTCTCCTTATGGGTTCTGACATGGAGTTATTTGGGCAGGGATATCAAAAAGAATGTCAGAGAAATTATCTGCCACAGCGAGCCAAGTGGATTAAATAAGGACTCTCCAATGCTTTCCCCTCATCAGGCATCCTTGTGCTGTGGGCCACGATGGAACCCCCACGATGGAATCAAAAGTTAAAAAGGCAAAACTGTTGAACTCACCAACAGGAGACAAGATGTGGGATGACAGGGTCCTTCAATACACCTGCAACAAAGCAAACAAGTTTCCACAGTCTCATTAAAACTTCAGGGGAGAGTCTGCGAGTTTTCTATTAAGTAAGGATGGTGAATGGAAATTGATTTTGCACTAATAATGTAAGATGTGTAAAATGCTATACATAAGGTCAAAGTATAATTTTTTATAGTTGAAAACATGACTCTCATACAAACCTAAAGTGAACACCTGTCAAAGATTTATTAACTCATTAATGAGGGAGGCAGTAAGAAAAATCTAGTTCAGAGAGCATTTTGAGGAATGGGGTATTTATAGGTGTTTAAAAGAAACGTTAGAATTATATTGCTAGGTTGGATACAAAACTGATTAATGTTCCATAGGGCAATAAAAACCATAACCTTTGGGGTTATCTTTGCTACTGGACAGAAATTATTTGCATCTCTGCCATAAAAATTTCCAAGTTAACATGTAACTT
The DNA here is from genome assembly GCF_048565385.1 of Saimiri boliviensis. Lineage (NCBI taxonomy): Eukaryota > Metazoa > Chordata > Mammalia > Primates > Cebidae > Saimiri > Saimiri boliviensis. The sequence goes on along the minus strand of NC_133457.1, from coordinate 34,002,257 downwards.
CACAGAGCTTGAGCTCTTAATTAATAGTAAATAGCAAAATCAAGCAAAGGTACATTCCCCAAGATAATTAATTACCCTTAGATGGCCTCATTAGATAATGCCCTTGTATGACATTGAAAGGACATGCCTTATTTCCAAGCTTCATGGAATTTTTCTTAACAATATTCTCATTTTAATTCATGTAATTTACAGATGTTTTCATAGATTCTCTCAATCTTAATCCCCAACTCTACAGTGCTCATAAAGTCATGTTTTTTGGCAGCAAATTCTATTATGAAGGAGAAGAAGTGGGGGTTTTTTGTTTCATGTTTTGTTATTTTTCCAGGAATATCACCCTCATGATCGAAAAGGATCATGGCATTCATGTTCCCTCCTTCCCTGGACTGCAGGCTTCTCACGGATGAGGCCAGGTCGGTTCAAAAACTTCAACATTTCCTTCCTCCTCAGCTACAAATTTCTTTTTTTTTTTTTTTTTTTTTTTCTTTTTTTGAGATGGAGTCTCACTCTGTCACCCAGGCTAGAGTGCAGTGGCTTCAACCTCTGCCTCCTGGGTTCCAGCGATTCTCCTGCCTCAGCCTCCTGAATAGCTGGGACCACAGGCATCTGCCATCATGCCCAGCTAATTTTTTTATTTTTTAGTAGAGACAGAGTTTCACCATATTGGCCAGGCTGGTCTTGAACTCCTGACCTTGTGATTCACCCGTCTCAGTCTCCCAAAGTGCTGGGATTATGGGCATGAGCCACTGCGCCGCCAGCTACAAATTACTACCATCTAGTGATGTCTGATACATACTGGGAACACAATAATGATACCTAGATAAAGGAAAAACTAACCAAAGGAAAAAATGCTATCCTTAATCAGGAAACAATCATGAAGTAATGTAACAGTTTAACCCGCAGGTCCAGTCTGAAACAGTTGCACAATGAAGCAACAGTTCAGCTGGCTGAGTCCGCCTGAGCCCCAGAGCTACAGGATGACACGGTTCTTTTAGGACAAATCAGCCTATAAGAAATGGGCTTTAGAGTAAGGCAAAGATTGCTCCAATCACCGTTTAGCCCACGAGATCCTACTTCTACCTCCAAACAACTAAGATCTTTAAAATACCAACCGCCACACTTAGGGAAGGATCCTAAAAGAGAGATGCACTGGAGAACTGATTCTCCTGGGGTTTTATTTTTGTTTTTCTGTCATTAAAGAATTTGTTCAATAACTATAAAGAACAGAAACTGTAATAGAATCTGTGTTTGTACGTTATACTTTTCAAGGTTTATTTAAGAATCTGAGGTGGCTTAAAGTAAAAGATAACCCCCAAAAAGGTATTTTTAATATAAATAAGTGGTGTCAAAAACTAAAGAAGACAATGGTCCTGTACTGAAACCTAGCACTGAGCCTCCTGGTAGCCAGAGCTGGAAAGAAAATTTTACAACTTACCCAAACCTTATTTTCTAATAAGGAAACATACCAGAAGACAGAAATGTTTCACTAGCATTGAATTATATGAAGAATTTATTTTACAACCTCTTATATAAGGACACTAGATAGGTCGAAGCCTTTAACACAGGTGTTACAAAACTTGAATTTATGCTCTTTATATTTCTATATTTTTAATATTACTGCTTACTGAAAGCTAAGGCCATACTATTATATCATATGACACAATACCTTAATATGTAGGGTCTGGGTGGCCTAACCAGATATAAGGGGATAGCTTAGAGAATCTGCGGACAGGTTAGCAGATCTTTTGGGTTATCCACTTCAGACATCAATTATTTGATCTGCACTTTGACCAAGGTGGCCAATTCAAGACTGAAATGTGTTTATAACTCAGTAATCTATGCATTCTCTGTGTCCAACATGGTGACTGACATATAATAGGTGCCCAATCACTACTTGACAAACAGCACTAGTGAGTGTTTGTAATGGAGTGCTTTGTAATGGAGAGTGGCCAGAAAGCCACGAAGTAGCAAAGGTGGCTTGAAAGACTCCTATTCTAATCTGAACAGGAGGGGCATCATCTTTGCTCTGCCTGTGTTAGTGTATCTAATACTTCTCTTCTGGCTCAGACTCATACAATGATACCTTTACTTGTAATTTTAGTAAAATATGGAAGCTAACTGTTCCAAAGCTGCATATAGTTTATTTCTTATTAGGAGCTTAGTTCCTGTCAACAAACCCTTTGCGGTTCTTTTGGTAAGCAGTGAAAGGACTTTTTCTTTGAGTACACCTGGGAGTTCAATGGATGTCCCTACAGTATTCTGGCACCCTCACTGGTAGAATGAGTAACAAGGGCTTAGAGCATTAGGATCCTTATGTAGGAAACTCTGATAATACCAAGATCCAGGTATGCCAGTCACCAAGTTCATAAAATGATTGGCTGGACAATCAAAATAGCTAGCTATCCTAGGAGTTCCCTGTGCTTTCTCTAGTCCAATTCATCTTGTACATGCACACAGACTGAGTTTCTGAAATATCTATCACTTTGATCATTTTGTTCAAAAACATTTCACATGGGGATATTAAAAACAAACAAAACAAGAGAGTTGGAAACAGGAGGGCAGTGAAGAGGACATCCTTCAGGGACCATTTACCATTACTGCCTGTGGCCAGACTGAACAGCCAGGAAACCTCTGGACCACAGATGGATCAGAACACAGGCCAAACCCTTTGGGACAGGAAATCGTGGTTCTGAAAAACACACTCTGCTGCGAATCCTCCTGCCCTATCTTTTTCTCAAACGTTCTGGAGAGGCAAAAAAGTCAGAGTCTTCCTGGGAGTGTATCAGTGCAAGAACACATTAATGGCAAAAATGCCATTTGTAGAGCAATTTATAGCATCAGATATAATTACCACTTCATTCTCACAACAACCACCTTGTAGACCTGAAGTCACTAATCTAAAGCATTGTGTCCCAAACTGTCCCTGATGATGGACCACTTTATTTTTCTGTTCCCACATTGCCTAAGAAGTGTGCTAGACAGTCCCCTAGACAAATTCCTGCTCTTTCTCTCTCAGCATTCTGAGACAAGCCACACATATGAGAAACATAAAGTGCCTAATTATTTTTTCAGAGGGGTGTAAGAATATATGGTAGTGCCCCCTTATTCATGGGTTCACTTAATGGGGTTTCAGCTACTCATGATCAACTGTGATGAGTCCAAAAATATTATATGCAGAATTCCAGAAACTGCCAATTCATACGTTTTAAATTGCATGCTATTCTGAGTAGCATGATGAAATCTTACACCCTGCTACTCTGCCCCAACCTGGACATGAAGCATCCCTTTCTCCAGTGTGTCCACACTGTATATGCCATCCGCCTTTGTAGCTGAGTTGTTCAGTAGCTGGCTCAGTTATCAGACTGACAGATCACAAAAGAAGGCAAGTATAGTACAATAATATATTTGAGATAGACCTGAATCACATAGTATTTATTATAGGATATTCTTATAATTTTCTATTTTGTTAGTAGTTGTTGTTAATCTTTTACTGTGCCTAATGTATAAATTAAACTTTATCATAAGTGTGTATAGGAAAAAACATAGTACATATAGGATTCAGTACTATTTGCAGTTTCAGGCATCCATTGGGAGCCTTGGAATGTATCCTCTATGGAAGCAGGGAGACTACTGTATTAATAAATCACATGGGATTTGTGACCTAAATCCAGCTTGTCTATCACATATTTCATTGATTATATATATATAATACATATGTTCATATATATGTGCATATACATATAAAATACATATTCTATAATATAAATCTTTATCTAATATAAATATTTTAAGTATATATCTATTTATATTTAATATATTCCATAAAGGTATGTTATATATATATTTATACATATATAAATTTATAAATATGTATGTATATGTCTGATTAAGAAAAGGTCAGTCCTTGGGACACAGGGATTTGGTTTCTAGGGATATATTAACAGTTCATTCTGATTGCCACACTACTGATCATCACAGAGATTGTGAACTTATTTAAAAGCATCACCCACTTAGGTCCAAGGCAATTTCCATAAAAAAGGACCCCTCCATTCCAAACAGAACTTCAGTGCCTCCTGCTTTGAGTCTGAGATACTATGGCCCTTTTCAATTTTATACTGTGAGCAGAAAAGGTCTTATGTTTCCATCCATGCCAAAGGTCATCCAAGGCATTCAGCATGTTTTCCTTCAGCAGGTGGAAGAGCCAGGGGGGTGCCTCCTAACGCAATGGTTACTTCTAACTCAAATTTGAACAATTCTCTTTAACCAAAGCTGTTTTCTCATTATCCTGGGCTAGTTTATATTTCTGATATCTGAACAATGGAATGTGACTAGAAGAGATATATGTTTCACCTCCTGACTGGCACCATAAACCTCTTTCTGCCTGGTTATTCATATTCCTTCTCCTCCTGCAGCAACCTCAGAAGCCATGTGTTGAAGATGAATAAACCAAACTAAAGAACCCAAAACCCTTGAATCTGTGCCTAAAGGAGACATGAACACTCCTTCTAGACATTGAGTAAGACTGAAATCTGACATGGAGTTAGGCCATTGAGATTGGAGGGTTCATCTGCAACAGCAGTTAATGTTACCTTTTGTCTGGTATAGCAGCTGATGTTACCTTTAGTAACATGCCTTCATAATCAAGGGTAGTAGTTATTTTCCTTATCATTGTGCAAGGTTGGCCAGTTATTGGGAACTTCTTTATAAATCAGTTCTTGTGATGATCCACTCAACGGGTCTGCTCTGTATCTGTTCACTCATTCAAAAAAATGTAAATTAAGCAGCTACTATGTGTCTTCATTGGGCACAAGTATGATATCCAAGAGTCCCGTAAACTGAGGCCCAAGAGGGACGATTCTTCAAATTTGGTTCTAAGATGACTATGTTATATCTAGAATTCCTCCTCACTACCCCACCTACCTCCACCTTTACATCCCTATGTGCCAAAGTCGAGATGCGGCTTCAGGCTGCATGATTTGGAAGACAGAAAAAAAAGTTCCCTAGGAGGTTTTCTTACTCGCTCTCAGTTCAGATCTATGATTTTAGAGGAACTTTGATCAGGAAAGAAGCCATTTCCATTGTGCTCATGACAACAGAGACATGAGGAAGGGAAGTGGTTTGTCTTTGTAAAATTAAGAGATTCAGATTCTTTTTTAATGTGATACACCATGTAACTCCCTCTTCTGGGTCCTCAAGAGGCATTCACTAAACCTCAGGATTACTTTTGAAGGCTCTTTGAAGTCTGATTTGTTTCTCATTCATGCATCACAGCACTGAGACAGGCCTTAAGGGAGGAGCAAAGGGGCCCAGATTCTTAATATACGTCATAATATATATAGAATTGACATGTGCACCTTACTCAAGATTCAACCCACAAAGAGGCCTGTTCCACCTCTGTCATGTTTCATCACGCATTTGCCTCCTAGCTGGATATTTTGCAGTCTTTGCAGAAAGTTTAACTGTTTAAACCTTCCTTCAGAGCTGAGGCAGCTTCCTGGCACACTATCACATTTGTTTACTTGAAATGGAAAGTTGGGATTTGCAAGCCTATTTTGATTTGATTTTTTTATAAGTAAAAAAAATTAAACTTAGACGAACATAACCCAGTATATTTTATTCTTTCCTGCTCCTCACATCCAACCTGTGGTCCCGTTTCTCCAAGGAAAGATTCTTACATTGTCCCCATTGTCCCACGCATACTGCTCCCTTCTTCACTGTTTATAAAAACACTGCTGGGAAATTAAAACAAGAAATGCTGTTTTCCTAAGAAACTAAAGTATATCTGAGCTTAGGCAAATGATGTTGTTTTAAATGATATTGGAAACTCAGAACCTAGAAGAATGTTTTGCAGGCACTCTGTGAATAGTTAATTATGATGATGGGAAAGACAGAGAAACCCACCTACTCATCAGAAAAAAAAGCAAAGAGGGAAAGCCTTATGTTTACAGACTGCAGACACAGCTCAGGGACTACTGCTTGCTCTGAATATGGATTTCAGGAAACTTCAAATCACCCTTCATCTGCAGGATTTAAGCCCCCAAGGCCGGGACATCTATTTTTCACATTTGATTTGGGCTGGGACCTGGGGCTAAAATCAGATATCATTACCCCTTCTCCTCACTACACTCCCCTGCGCCTCTGTAACTCTGTTATTTCTCCTATTAATATCTCATCAACATTGGGCAGGTGCTTCCTGTAGGGAGGTTCTTCATTAACAAGTTGTCAGTGGGACAAAGAGTCAGATTCCCACTGCTGAAAGAAATTGGCATGAGACCCGGCAGGAGGAGGCAGAAGAGCAGTCTGCGAAATGATTCCACTTTCTATCAGGTCTGTCTTCCTATCAGACTTAAATTTGGATTCACCTATCTGACTTCCGAAAACTTTCCTGTAACTTCCTCCTTAAGCAAACATTTGTTCTCAAATTAAATCTATTTTTATGCTCAATGTAATATCTGAATCAGCAGTTTTTAAATACTCAATATATCTTTAAATGCCAACAGACAACAAGTATAGCAGGTGTTTAATTGTGGTTTAAAGATCCACATTGTTCACATTTTACAATCACAATTAAAATTAAGCAATAACACCAAAGGAGTTCCGGTATACAGCAATAATACTTACCCGTATAGTGAAATTGATAAGGATCCAGATATAATGATGCCCATTGTAGTAACCCTGTGGTGACTGATTGCTATTCTGCTGTTAGCAAACAACCAAGAAATACTTTATTTTTTCAGAATTATCAATTTGTTTCTAGGGTATGTGAACAATTGAAACCTTAAGGGAGAATGCAATAGTTAGTGAGGTATTAAAACAGTTACATAACTAATAAAAACACTAAATCAACTTAGATATGCAGCAGTGTGTCATTTCCATTTTAATAAAAAAGTACATTATTCTCTTCCCAAAATTACAAAATTTTATTTTTTTTTTGCTCCGTGCCAACATATTTGGAAAGTAAAAAAGTCATAAATCTATGATTTCTGGAATTGTCACTTATGTGATTCTCTAGTCCTTAAAAAAGATAGAATAAAAACAGGCATTTTCATAAAACAATCGATTTGAAAAATTATTTGCATTCGCTGCTTGCCATTTTTTTTCTCTGGGAGGGTGGAAGAAGGAGCACAGGGACTTATAAATAAAACACATTTGATTTTCATAGCATCCCTGTATGCTGAGCATTAAGATCGCTGGATGTGCTTGCTCAGAAACGAGGTGTGCTGGGACACTTTACTGACACATCCTTTGCTTGCAGGCTGCACAGTAACAAAAGCACAAAAGCTCAGGCGGAGGGTCAGACTCCTGTTCAATAAAATCCAGGCTTGAGCCAGATGGAAGACAGTCGGGAAACCAAGCCAGGGCTACAGCAAGCTCTCCCTATTTGTAGGCTTGAGCTGCCTTAGAACTTGTGGTTCCAAATCTGAGCAGAGCTGGCAATATCTGTCTTTAATCAAGAAATTTAGTACACACATTTTTTCTTGTCTGAAAACATAGAGACAGGCTTATCAACAGAGGCCATAGGATGGTTTCCAAGCACCGTTGACAATTTTCATGAGTTTATCGCCTGGGTTGCTACTCTTCCTACGGGGAAGAGCTAAAGGTAGGTCTTGAAAGAGCTAGCTGTCAGACTTTAGAGTTACCAGATCATTTAAGAAGGCCTGAAGAAAGGCAAGAGGAAGGAGGTCAGAACTAGAAAAACCTTGTGAATTCATCCATGGCACTGAGTCACATTTTTCCACCTAAGTATCCCTGGAACAGTGGTCTCTGCCCTGCTACATGTTAGTATCTCATTAAGGAGCTTTTAAAAATATACATATATATGTATAGACAGATTGATGCTCCAGTCAAAGCCAGTTGAAAACAAAGCCCTGGAGACAGGGCCAGGTCCCTTCTGGGTGATTCCAACACGTGAATGCACAGCACCAAGGAACTTGGAGATAGGATCTTACTGTCTTAAAATTTGTGCACATTTTGTAATTTGATTCAATAAAGCACTTTGTTTTATTAATGATATGGGTTTCCTTTTCTTCCAAATAGTCAAGACAAATCAATGAATCAGGAAGATGTGCTGTAATTATCCTGCGATTGATTCTACTCCTGAGAGTGTTATGAATGCCAGAGAAGCAAGGATCTAACTCAGCATAAATGAAGAAACTGAGGCTCAGAGAGGTAAAGTCCCTTGGGACTTCTGACTATTCCCTACCATCTGCTCCTTTGTAGCATATGCAAAGGGCAACTTAGTGATGAAAGACTCTGGATTCCTTTCAAGAGAACATAAGGAAATATGAAATGGCTGGAAAGTCTGATAAGAGAGCACCATAACAATGGCAGTTACAATTTACTAAGCCCCTGCTAAATATCAGAAATTTGCATATTCATGCATTCATTCTGCAAATTTTATTTGTTATTAGTACAGGAAAAGCACTGATCTAGCCACCTGGGATGCAAGAGATATCAACCTGAGACATGATTTCTGATTTCTTGGAACTTCAGGCAACAGGGGGGAAATGGGATTAATGAAAAATCATAGTAATAGGGAAACAATCAAGCCCTGTGATAAATGCTCAAAAGAGAATATGTTTCCATGAAGGCAACAAAGAAAGCTGATCAGGAAAGGAAGTAGACTCAGGAAAGGAAGGGATACCTGAGCCGAGAGCATGAAGGATGAATAGGAGTTCATCAAATGGCAGAGATGACACAGTGAAGCAAGAACATCCCTCACAGAGAGAACAGTATGTGCAAACGTCCTACTGTGACAGAAGGCAAAGCACTTTGGAAGCCTTGAGAGAGGCTTGGAGAGGCTGAAATGCAGAGAGCAGGAGGAGTAGGAACACACTGAAGATGCAGGTAAAGGCCAGAAGTTTATTAGGTCTCATCTTTACCATCATCTTACACAGTAAGATGGCACTGGTATTTGGTTCTTATTTTATAGATTAAAAACTGAAGCCTGGAGTTTAAATAACATAACCCAAGGTCACATCACTAGTTAGTGGTTGAGTGGAAATCAAGCAAATCTTCTTCCCTGGATTATCTCTCATTATGCCTTGTCACTGATCATAAATGCTCGTTGTGGACAAAAAAGCATTAGAAGTTGCCTAGTTGCATCTCCATGTGGGTCATGTATCCCTCTGCCTCACACCAACAGACATCATGCTCAGGGGCTTGGACTGCAGAGTCTACCAATGCTGAATGGAGGCGGCCAAGGGAAGCTTATTCAGACAACAACTAATTTGGCCTCCGAGTGGCCAAATGTAAAGGAGCAGCAAAACAGAAACGAAGAGAGGAACTGTAGAAGGAATAAAGCAGCCTGTGTAACCCTAGAATCTACAGAGAATTTTCAACGTCTTTTTAAACAAAAGTTTTATTTTATCATGAGGTTTTTAGCTGCACTTAACAGAAAACCCAACTTAAAATGCTTTAAGCAATGAAGATATTATATTATTCCATACAACACAAGTTCTAAGGAAGAATGGTTCCTAAGGTGTTTCATTCACAGGTTCAAAGAAATCATAAGAACTCTTTTTCCTCTCTGCTGTCCTTAACTTGTTAGCTTTGTCCTCAATGAGCTTCCACCATGATCACAAGGTGGTTGGCACAATTAAGGGCTCTACCTGCAGACAAGGTAACAACCAGCCAGAAGAGAAGGGGCTATTTCTTCTTTGTGTCTCTTTTTCTCAGAGAGGAAGCATTTTCCCAAATATCTCTGCACCAGCAGACTTCTCCTCAGATCATGGTAGCCAGAACTGGGTCACATGCCCACCCAACCACAATAACAGTCTAGGGCAATGAGAAGACCACACAAGGCTTACACTCATCAGCGTTTACTCACAAACTTCAGATAGGCAGTTATCTGAACAAAACTGGAATTCTGTCAGCAAGGCAGTAAGGGGATTTTATTTCAGTAACCAGTAGTATTGTTTCTCTTCTGCTTGACTTGTTCAGAAAAGGTCCCACCTTCTGGGCAGCAAGAATTGAGTGGCATCAGGTTCATCAATGGTGTTCCTGATTAGTTCCATGTAGTATAAATAAAGCAATAAACAATGGGTAGGAATAGGAAGAAGATAGTTTGACTGTGCATCCTGAATCTCTTCACGCTGGGAGGAAGAGAGCAGAGTGCAATCCTCGGCAGGCCTCACAGGCAACTGTGAAAAAGTTATCAGACTTGCATTTGCATCCCTTGCACTCCAGTGCCTGAGTTAACCTGCCCACATGTGAGGGTCAGCAACAGCCTTAAACTCAAGGACAGACTTTAGATTATCCTAAAGTCCATTATCAATCAGTGGGATGAAAATTATGATGCAATCACTCAGCACATCTTTCCCTCTGTTGCCATCTCAAGGGACCAGGGTGAGCTATAAACATTAATTAGGAAAAACCCATGACACTCTTGAGATGATAGCAGGGTTAGAATCACATCTGCCCATCTCAATTAGCTCAGAGGACAAACACACAGGCCACCCAGCAACTTTCCTGGGGCTTGGTAACAAACGACAATGAGACTCAACACTTAATGGGTGATTCACTTTCCGACATAAAAAGGTATCTCAGTTGCCAACAAGACCACCAGCAAACCTGTGGCCAATGTTTTGATAATGTTGTATCCCCTGTTTCTGCAGACATCTTCCTGCTCAAACTCCCTCATAATTCCTACAGGGTAATTCTGGAGTTTCAAATAAACATGTGTTAAAAAGCTACCCATGCATAATATAGTATGAAATGAAGGTTACAAGCAAGGGTTTAGAAATCGGATATGGGCTAGAATATCAGCTCTGCTACTTATTAGCTGTATGACCTACTTCATCTCTTCAATTCTCAATTTTCTCATCTATAATATGAAAAGTCTTTTAGTGAGGTGGTGAGGATCGAATGAGTGATTGACATAGGGAGAATCTGACGTACAGTAAGTACTAAGTAACCATTAGGCTTTATGATAAGAGAGGAATCATGGCATAGATAATTCACCAAGGACAAATAGCACAGGACATGTGGGAAGAAATAAACTTTCAGGAAACCAAGATCCTAGAATCATCAAACTATAGGGTCACAGAGGAGTTGAAAGAGACCTCAAAGACCACATAGAATGACTTTCTCATACTGTACTCTAGGCAGCGTGGAATCTTCCAGTTTCCCAAAAATTTAGAGACGTTAACACTCCTTGAAAACATGTAGAGGCCCATTCCACAGTTACAATATTGTAAACAAACCCTTGAATCCCACAATGCGACCTTTCTCACCACCACCACTCTTTAAGATTCCATTCATGCGTCCAGCACACATTTCTTGGGTGCATGGTCCAGTTGCTACAGCAGAAACTTCAAGGACCTGATATGGTTTAGATATTTGCCCCCTCCAAATCTCATGCTGAAATTTGACCCTCAATGTTAGGGGTGGAGGCTGGTAGGAGGTGTTTGGGTCATAAAGGGTGGATCCCACGTGAATGGTTTGGTGCCATTCTCAAGGTAATGAATAAGTGAGTACTTGCTCTATTCTTTCCTGCAAAGCTGGTCATTTAAAAGAGCCTGACACACCTCCCTCCCCTTTCTCTTCTCCCCTCTCTCCCCATGTGATCTGCCCATGCTGGCTCCTCTTCTTTTCTACCATGAGTGAAAGATTTCTGAAGCCCTCACCAGGAGCAGATGCTGACACCATGCTTCTTATACAGCCTCCATAACTGTGAGCCAAACATATTTCTTTTCTTTATAAATTACCCGGTCTCAGGTATTCCTTCATAGCAAAGCAAATGGACAAATACAGGCCCTAAGCTCAGCATTTTAGATATATAATTGCTCATCCTGACAATGACCCTAAAGGTAAATACTACTTGCCCCACTTAAATGTGACAGCACCATCCAAAAGGTAGGTACAGCTCAAAAATACAGCTGGTGCGTTTTAGAGATCAGATTTTAACCCCAGGCTACCTATGTATTGTGACAAAAATGCTGCCAACAAACTACCTGAAATATCAGTGGATTAAACCTACATTTATTTATTCTCAGAGATCTGCAGGCCAGCCCAGGGCTACTGGTCTAAGTTGGGATTGATTTAGGGTGACTCTGCTTCAGCTACCTCTCTTCTTTCTGGGAGCATCAGGCTATCTCTCTTTTTTTTTTTTTAACCAGTCATCTACAACACATTCATTTGTATAATCCAGAAATTAGCAGGACCAAAATTGTAGCCATGCCGAGACATTTACTGGCAGCTTTTCCTTCCACCCAAAGGACAAAGTACTTGAGACACTGCCTGTGTGCCTAAAGAGGCATCACACAAGGAAAGCCCCACCCCCTACTTCCTTCATCTGAGCAAAGAAACCTATTTCCATGCACAGTGCTTAGTGGCTGGGACTCTCCAAAGCAGGGGAAATTCAGATTTAGCCTAATGTATGTAGGTCTGCATCATGATGGTGAATAAAGGTGAACTGAAAGCAGCTAAACGATTTAGCTGGTTTCAACTGATGGTGAATTGAAATCATGATTTAGCTGGTTTCCCTGCAACATTCCTCTCAGGAGCCCACACTTGTCACACCTCATGCCCCAAAGGGATCAGGTGCTCTGGGATGTCTACCTGGAATACCTCCTTGCCTCCTTTCCTAGGTATGGGCTCCAGTAACCACCTAGGGTTTGAAATCACAGTCAGGCACTTCTGCTTCAGGCTGGTCAGTACAGCATGTTATCCTCAAGACCGAGGCAGGGGCCCAGAAGAGCAACTCCAATCATGCAAGCACCTTGGACATTTTTGGTCACATCATTTATGCTAACATTCAATTGGCCAAAGAAAGCTACACAGACAGACTTCAGGGGCAGGGGAATATATTCCACCTCTCTTAGTGGGAGGAACTGCAGAGTCAACGGCAAAGGAATGAAGAATTGGGGCTATTCAGATAATCCACTACAGTCTGATTTCAAGGCCTCACATTTTCCTCCATCCCAACAACCTTCCAAATGAACATTTGCTGGCAGGAGTTTAACAGTGTGAGGTGGGCAAATCAAAAGTCTGACAGAAGAGTGGCATCCAGTGGCCAGGGGTTAATTTGCAATGAGCCACAACTGCAGGCACTCAGATACAGCCGTTGCTGGTTAACCACATCCCAGTGGAAGTTCAGCAGACCACAAGAAATGGCAGAAACCATCCCGGGGTCTGGAAAAAAAAAAAGAATATAGCCAACAACAAGGACAGATGATCACCCTCCTCCTGGAAGAACACAGGAGCCTCCTGAGTTTTCTTCACTCTTGGTGTTCCCATCCCATCCATTCTACAAGGTTGTTATTAGCTCTGTGCCAGTCACTCTGAGATATGAGAAGTTCAAGGCCACCATTGTTTGGTTGGGGAGATGTGTCTAAGACATGTGATGTCATTACAGAATGACAAGATCCCTGAGAAGGGAATTGTGTGATGCTACTTCAAATTGCTGTGGTGCTTCATTGCAGTGGTTCCCAAACTGGACCAGTACATCAGCATTCCCTGGGAATTTGTTAAAAATGCTAGTTCTCAGGCCCCACATCAGACATTCTGAATCCAAAACTCTGAGGGTAGAACCCAGCTATCTGTGTCTTTACAAGCCCTTCAAGTGATTCTGAGAACCTCTCTTTCCAAATACAGTGAGAACAGAGAGGGCATGAGGTTCCCCAAGGCAAGTACAACTTCAGCTGGACCTTGAAGGAACTGGGTAGTGGGAGAGACTTTGTACACTGTCCACTCTGAAGGCAGAGAAGAAGACAGGAGTGATTCACTGAAGGACCAGTGAGTTGCACGCCTGGAGGGAGGAAAGGGTGAGTGGTGGGCAGGGGCACAAACAAGATCAGCCGGATCAGAAGCAGTGAGGTTGAGGAGTTTTGAAGAATTGACACAAAAATGTTTGGTCTTGTTGCAGTATAAGATTGAAAAATTTTACCCTGAAGAATGAAAAGGGCAGAGAATAGGAGAAACAGAGAGAATAATTTCCCCAAGCATATCCTCCAAGGGTGAGACCTTCTTTTGAAAGGTAAGAGGCCATAGTATGAAAGCAAGAGCCAGATGTCCAAAGAGCAGTTGAAACACCACTGGTCAAATGGTGAGATCCTGAAAGGGAGTCAAAGGGTCCCCTGCCCCCTCCTTGGCCCTTAGTCTCACCCTGTCGTCTGCCCCATGACACCCCCTAACATGGTACAAATGACAGGGAAGGCACTCAAAGAAAAAAGTAAGGCAACAATATGAAGACTGAGTTGAAAGTGTGATCGACATTTCAGTTTTAGAGGAAGCCTCTAAACTCTCCTTTGAAAAACTGCCTGAAATGGCCAAAGAGAAGGGATAAATTTTTTTATTTAAATTAAATTTTAAAACCTTCACCAAACCTAAAACAAGGTTTCTGGGTGTCAATAGGTTAAATTCCTGTCCCCTGCCCAAATTCAGAACCAATTGAAAAATAGATACAAAATCCATTTGATAGAGACAAAATGCCCACTTTATTACTAATGTAATACATATATAACATATACTTTATACATAGTATTCAATCTTTAGCTACTGATAATGCATCTCAGAATTAGGTACACTGGCCCACCCATGTCACAAACAGGCAAGGCTGAAGAATGGCAGGCCTCACAGTATGGAACAGAGGAGCAGGGTAAAACGGGTAGTCTCTGCAGACAGGCCTCCAGAGAGACAGAGACAGAGAAGGCTGAGACTCCTCTATCAAGATCAGCAACTGCACTGGTCACCCCTGCTCCCTGGAGAGGAAGGAATGAGTGGGAAGACAGAAGCCAAGAGAGTCTCTAATAAAAGCTCCTCCATCTAGAAACTGAAACTGGGAATAAGCATTCCCTTGTATAGTATCAATTAAATAGGAATTTCTGCCAGATACAGTCCCAGAGAAGACCATACATTCAAATTATTGACTATCAGATTGCCATTAATAAACTAGAGTTTTCTATTGACTTAGATTTCCACAAATTAATGCTGAATAAGAAATCAAGATGCAAATATTTTTAAAGGGCTGAAAATTATAAGTGTGTATATTCATATATGTATATTGCTATATGTATTTGTGTAATGATGCCCCAGAAAAGAATAAGGAAGAATACATCGTAGGTTGTTATTGGGGTAACATTTAGGAGAAGGAGGAGGAGGGAAGGAAAGAAGGGAGGGAGGGAGGGAGGGAGGAAGGAATGAAGTGTGCTTGCTATGAGTTCATTCTTCCAATTGTTTATATGTATAAGGAAAATGTTAAAAATGAAAATTTTTAAAATTTGCATTTGTATTTTTCAAACATTGGCAACCAGGGAAACGTTATGGTGGAAACGGTTGTCTATGATCCCCGCATCCCTTCATGTACCTAAGTCTGATCATTTTTCAGTCTTGCATTTTCTGCACATTCCCTGTGCCTCATTCCTAAGGAAGTTTAAGATGTATTTGCTTGGGTGATACAAGTAACTGTGGATGGAGTCAACTTTGCTGCTAGAGCCTGCCCTAACTTTGTGCCCCTGCAGTGGATCAGGGTTCAGCCTTGTATTAAAGATTGCATCCCTTCCTCTTTACCAGATTTTAATAATATGGACCTTATCTGTTTCTCCTGGGCCACTATCCCTGCCTGGAACCAGCCTCTTATACAAAAGGCCCTTTCTTGGTTTGAACAGGCACCATTCCCACTCCAGGAACCAGAAAGTTAGACCGAAGTTCCAGTTGACATCAACATGTTACAACTATGCATGAGCCCCCCAGACTCTTCAATATCACAACCCAACCGGTGCCAAGAAATCCACTTCACCTACTGCAGGGCCTCCCTGATACCATCCTCCTGCTGTATACTGAGCTCTAATCAATAGTGGTGATAACTATCTTAGTCACCACCACTTTCCAGTCCTTAACACAGAATTTGTCACATGATGGACCCAAATACTAATAAACGAATGAATTAATGTATGAATAAGCTATGTAACGTCAACTCTGAATAGCAGATCCAAACCCTTGAACATATTCCCCACACCTATCACTAAGACTGCTCTCCTAGATTCTAACACTACCTCAGTAAACACATCTAATTTTCACATCTCAGATGCTTCTGATTTGAGCTGATGCTCTTTCTTCAGACTTTCCATCTTGAAAGGTAATATAATTATCAGATAAACTGAGTTGGGGACTTGAGATGATGGGGGGAAAATGATGAATTTTCTTTGGATCATGTCAAAAAACAATCATCCAAGTGAAGATGTCCTCCTATCTGACAGTGAACAGAGGTAAGATAGAAATACAGATTTGAGAGGTCTCAAAGATGGCAGAAGTCACGAGGAATTGTTGCAGTCTCTGACTAGAGGCAAAGAAACAAATACTCACTTGTGTCAAATTTCTGCATATAGCCCAAAGTCCCAACTAATCTACTGGCTACGGCTTTGACAAATTATCTATGCTCTTCTCTACATATTATCAGTCTAAGGATATCTGTTGGCTGTTCAATTCACTGGTCACTCTTCTTGTAACTAATAGAATTTCAAATCCCATGACCTAGGCTTCTTGCCAACCCAAACCAAAAGACTGCATTTGAGTGTTTTTATTTTTGTAACATCTACCAACATTCACCTTAATCTCTAGAAATCACATTATTTTCACTATATGTAAAAGAAAAAATGCATTGACATAGTTGTTAGTACCTGAAATCACACAGAAAACAGCTTACTAAATTCAACTGTACTTTATTTGACTCTCTCATGTCTCTTTTGATCCAGCATCTTGAATAACAGTGTTATATCTATTTCACTTCTCTCTTCCTATATGATAACTACCTTGCAGGCAGAAAACACTCTTACATTGTCTTATATTATTAGAGTGCCTGCTTTACTTGCAGGATGGATGACTGGATGGATTTTTTTAAAAGGTTAGATAGTCACTGGCTTTTATCTCTCAAGCTCTGGAAGAACTACAGATAATTAATTTTATTAGAGGCAGCAAAGTGTTTTGTTTTGTTTCGTTTTGTTTTGCCTTGTTATGTTTTGTTTTTTGAGATGGAGTCTTGCACATCACCCAGGCTGTAGTGGTGGCATGAGCTCAGCTCACTGCAATCTCTGCCTCCTGGGTTCATGCAATTCTCCAGCCTCAGTCTCCCAAGTAGCTGGGACTATAGGCATGTGCCACCATGCCCAGCTAACTTTTTTGTATTTTTAGTAGAGATGGGGTTTCACCATGTTGGCCAGGATGGTCTTGATCTCCTGACCTCATGATCCGCCTGCCTCGGCTTCCCAAAGTGCTAGGATTACAGGCATGAGCCACCACACCTCGCCCCAAAGTGTTATTTTAAGAAAAACTGATCTTTGGAGCAAAAGTTTTGGGAATTATACTAGTCTTTTACTAGTTATGTGACCTTGGCCATGTCACCTAATCTCACTGAGCCAAAGTTAACTTATCTGTTTAAAAGGGATAATTATACCTGTACTTTCTACCTTGCAGGACCATTGTGAGAAGAAAATGAGGTAATGTAGGAAATCATTTTCAAACCTGAGCTACAGCTGGTCTTTCTCCTTGTCTCCCTTCCCTCCCCTCCTCCTCCCTTCCTTTTCCTTGTCTTTTGTAAAGATGAGATTTTGCTATGTTGCCCAGGATTGTCTTGAAATCCTGAGCTCCAGAGACCTGTCTGCCTTGGCCTCTGGGATTAGAGGCATGAGCCACCATACCTGGCACATTCATGATTTTTTTTTTAAATTTAGAGACAGACTATTGCTATGTTGCCCAGCTGGTCTTGAACTCCTGGGCTCAAGCAATCCTCCTGCCTCAGCCTCCCAAGTATCTGGGACTACAGGTGCACACTATTGCATTCAGCTCTCATTCATGATTTTTTAAATAATCTCTAATCAAGCCAGGAAGGGCAGTTCCAAGGGAAGGGAAGTTCCTCAAAATTATAAAGGACATCTGCAAGAAAATCTAGAGCTAATATCATACTTAACAATGAAAGACTGGTTTCCTCCTAAGGTAAGAAACAAGACAAGGATGTCAATTTTCACCACTCCTACTCAGCGTTGTCCTGGAAGTCCTAGCCAGTGCAATAAGGCAAGAAAAAGAAATTAAAGACATACAGTTTGGAAAGAAAGAGATAAAAATATCCCATTCACCAACAACATAATTGTCTATGTATAAAATTTCCAGAAACTTTTTTTTAAAATAAAAGATGTTTATAATTAATAAGTGAACTTAGCAGGATCGCACTATGTAAGCTCAACACAAGAAAATCATATTTCTTTTTCTGTAAGCCTCAGTTTTCTCATCTGTAATTTAGGGAAAATAATAAAATTTGCCCTAAAACTTAATTTTAAGGGATAAGCAGTTAATGTATGCAAACCATTTAGCATAGTACCTTGCATATTGTAAGTGTTTGATAAAAGCTGTCACTTCACTATTATTAAACATAGGAAGGCAGATAAGAATGCATGCAAAGTTGATGTGAAAAAGAACAATGAATTTTGTGAGCTAAAATTTCAATATGAGGTCAGTAGATCTAGCTAGCAAAAATAGCTAGGCAATCTTAGGATGGCATTCTGAGATCTCCAGAATAAGGACATATTAAGCACACATATGAGACCCCCAACTTGAGTTCTGTGTTCAGTTTTGGATGCCATACCTTAACAGATACACTGAGAAAACCAATGGCCTCCTTCAGGAATATGAGCAGGAGGATAAAGGTTTAGGAAACTATGCCATGACCACAGCAAATAAGGCTAAATGGAGATGGCTTATCTCCACTGGCTTGACAATTGGCTTGACAGTTACATGACAGTAGTTTCAAAAATATGCAAAGATCTGTCATATGGTATGAAGGTAAACATTCTCCAGAAGACAATTCTGTGACCAGAAGGTAGCAAGTATATACTTATTTAAATCAAATGTTGTAAGTAACAATGAAAGATCCTCCCAAACTGGGCTGGTTACCTTGTGGAGTGAACAGAAATATGATACCCATATTTATAAATAAGGAAAATTAAGACTAAAATTAGGGAACTTGACCAAGAGCTCAAGGCTAGCAAAATAGAACCATGATTTAAATCTTGGTCTTTTGCCTCTGTATCCAAGGATTGTTATGGTCTTCAGCAAGTCAAAGAGAGGAGCTAGGACTGGAGTCCACAATTTCTGGCTCAGCTATTTAGTCAGGTGGCCTGGGCCTCATGAGTGAGAAAGGTGGAAGCCAAAATGCAACTGCTTTGAAGCAACTTTCTAACTACGCTGGAGTTAGTCCACAGAGCTGAGTTTAAATGCAGAAAGGTGCAGAATTTAACCATCCCGTTAGTTAGAGCTATCCACCAAATCAATGTGGGGTAGGGTGATGGGGTGTGAGCAGATGCTATTGATGTTTTTTGCCGAGTGTTTGAAAACCCACTATGAATATTGATGCCAAGAGCTTGTTGCTGGCTTTTAAAAACAAACAGAAGATGGAACAGCCATTTTTTTTCTCAATACAAGATACTGTTAGCCAAATACAGAATTTCAGTTTAGTTAAGAAACACAGGTCTATCATACATTTACTTCTATTGTTAAAATGTGGTTGTTGATGCTTTGGAGAGCAAACTCTCCTGAAAGTGTTATACTAACCTCGGCATACAGAGGCCCAGGCGGCCAGACCATATGTGTGACGATGCCTTGTCCTGACAGCTGAATCAGCCAATGAATGAATTTTTAAATAATTATTCAATCTCTTCCAACAGAAGCTCATTAGCTGCTACCATTGTCACCCTCGATCTTGCCAATGAATTGAGTTTTCAGTTCAGTAAAAGCTTAGAATTTTCCTACTCATGCAGGCAGATTAAAGCTCTCAACTAACTCAGGTGTAACTTATTTAATTCACCATCCAACTAATTACTGCAGATGCAGATAAACCAGGCTAACAGGAAAAAATCCACCTCCTAAAACAAAACAAAGAGCAAGTAAGCATGTTTCTGAATACTCAGCAAAGGCTGTGTCAGATGGCAGACATTTTTTAAAAACAAACAAAAATATGCTCCAATGACTTTGAAAATCAATGAATTCTAAGGAGGAAAAATATAGCATGGTCTTTGCGCATTTAGGATCTACTTGGTTCAACTTTGAATGTCATTTAACAACAGAAGTAGAATCAACTGTCTTAGTCAAGTGAAATTTGAATTCTCACACAATTTCATTTTAAACCAAGTATTTTTTTAAATACCAGTGAATAAACTATGTAGACTAGAATCAAGGAACATTTTTTAATGTGTACTCTCTGCCCTTCAGAGAAGTTAACTTTGAAATACAAACTTAATTGCATGTCTTTTACTCTAAATAACATCAATTGGATGTATTTTATTATAGTAAAGATGTACATTTTGAAGGGAGGTAACTTAAAAAAATCAGACTTTGTTTTGACAGGTCATTTTCTCAAAACATACATTCAAGAAATAAGTTACTTGAGCATATGCTCTGAAAACAATAACCAATCTTAAGTGTCCTGTTAAAATAATTCATTTCTTCATTTACAAAAGTTATGAGCTGAATAAAAGTTTTCTAACTTAGCTGAGAATGGTATTCTTGCCTATGCAAGAAAATCTCCATACAATATTATTCTATTTTATTAGTAACTACTACACAGTAACATTACATTCATGATACTCCTAGTAATCCATCACTGTGAAATGATTTTGGATATATTTCATAGCTTTATTGTGCGATAGCTACAACCCATTTTAAGAAGTGCAGCCAAGGATAACATGCATGGGCAAGAGAGAAAAGCACTCACTCCATCATTCACTCTGTGTAATCTCAGGAATCCCTAACTTTCTAAGAATCCATTTCTTCATCTGAAAAGTAGAATATCACTGCCCTTTTGTAACCTGTAGCACAACTGAACAGAAATAAGCCTTGATTACCCAAAATTCCATTAAAATGAGCAGGGTGTTGGAAGACTAGCCATCAAATTCTTGACTCATTATCAGATTATAGATGCTCATTCATTCTGGATTTCTATGTACTGTATAACAAAGCAAAAGGAGATGCTTGAAATAAGCATTTTGTGATAGCCTCCAAACGCTGAATCAGATATCAGTCCTTCAACTAACACACACTCTCTCTCTCTCTCTCTCTCTCTCTCTCTCTCTGATTCTATCTGTCTTTTCTTGTGCAAGTAAGGTCAGTAGGCTTCCAAGTTAAGAGCCAGTGAAAGAGGTGTTTTTTTTGTTTTTGTTTTTTTTTAATTCTGTTTGATTTAAATTTGCTTCCAGCTTGGAGGAAGAAAGAATCAACAATCCATTGTCCTGGAACATGGATGCAATGACCCTTCCTGATTTAAAATTTAAAATTTTTTATTTTTAATTCCCTCAGCAACCACAACTGATGATATTTCCCAAAATGTATTCTCAAGAGTTAAATCCCAAAGGCAGAACTGAGGGCGGGGTGGTGGGGGGAGAGAGAGAGAGAGAGAGAGAGAGAGAGAGAAACAGGCAAGGGGCTCAATGATTAAATGTTTGGAAAACTTTCCATTTTTAAAACTTTTTAATGCCCCTTATGGAAATTAAGGGGCTCAATGATTAAATGTTTGGAAAACTTTCCATTTTTAAAACTTTTTAATGCCCCTTATGGAAATTCTTGGATCTTTTTAGTTTAAAGGAACAAATATTTGCAGAAAATAAATCTGTTTAAATTTGTTTAACCTAGTATTTCCCAAACATATTTGACTCTGTCCTCATGGTAGCTGTTTAGAAATCCCACTTTAGAGGAAAGTAAAGCAAGATGGCAGACTAGAAACCTCAATCAATCATTCCTCCCATAAGAACACTAAGTTAAAACTGTCTACACAGAAAAAAGCACCTTCACAGTAATCAAAAATCAGGTGAGCACTGGCAGTACCTGGTTTTAACTTCATATCGCTGAAAGAGCCACTAAAGAGATAGAAAACACAGTCCTGATTGCCAGTACCATCCCTTCCCAACCCTGGCAGCAGCAGAGTAGAGGGGAGAGTTTCTGTGGGTGCTGGGGGAGGGAGAACACAGAAATGGTGAGGTACTGAACTTCGTGCTGTCCTGTTAGAGCAGAAAGGAAAACTGGACCAAACCCAGCTGACACTCACCCGCAGACAAAGCATTTAAATCAGCTCTAGCCAAAAGTAAGTGCCATCCCAGCTGTCTGAACTTGAGTGCCTGCAAACTTCGCCACAGAAGGCTGCAACATTCTGTGTCACCAAGCAAATGCGAAAGGCAGTCTAGGCCATAAAGACTGCAACTCTTAGGTGAGTCCTAGTGCTGAACTAGGTCTGGAGGAAGTGGACTGAGGGGATACATGACACGTGGAGATACCAGCTGGGGCAGCCAAGAGATGCTGGTATCACCCCTCCCCTAATCCCAGGCTGTACAACCCAAGGCTCCAAAAGAGACCTCTTCCTTCCACTTGAGGAGAGGAGAGGGGAGATTATGGAGGACTTTATCTTGCATCTGAGATACCAGCTCAGCCACAGCAGGACAGGGCACCAGTCAGAGTCTGAGGCCCCCCCTCCAGGCCCCAGCTCCCAGATGACCTTTCTAAACAAACTCTGGGCCAGAAGAGAACCCATTGCCTTGCAGGAAAGGACCCAGTCCTGACAGCATTCATCACCTGCTAACTGAAGACCCGTTGGGCCCTGAACAACCAGCAGCAATACCCAGGACTACATTGAGGGTCTTAGGTGACCCTCTGAGACTTGCCGGCTTCAGCTCTATACCAACTGTGGTGGCTGAGGGATAAAACTTCTACTGCTTGAGAAAAGCAGAGGGGAAAGTAAATGGGACTTTGTCTTGTTCCTTAGGTAACAGCAGTCGCAGTGGAGGAGAGCACCAACTGGGCTCTTGGGGTCCTCAATTCCAGGACATGGCTCTTGGATGGCATTTCTTGACCTCCCCTAGGCCAGAGGGGAGTCTACTGCCCTAAAGGGTGAGTACTGGGCCAGGCAGCATTCATGACAAGCTGACTCAAGAGACCTTAAGCCTTAAGGGAACATCAGCAGTAATCTGGCATTACTCCTCAGGGCCTGGGGTGGCAATAGCTACAAGGTGAGGCTCCTCTGCCTATGAAAAGGGGAGCGATGAATGGGAAGGAATGCTTCTTGTGGTTTTAGTGCCAGCACAGCTGCAATACAATAGAATACCAGGTGAACCTCTAACGATTTTAGCTCTTGTCCCTGACTCCCAGAAGACACTTCTGGATTCACCCAGGGACTAGGGGTCCTTGCCACCATGAAAGGAAGGACACAGGCCTGGCTGATTTTGTACCTGCTGATTGTAGGGCCCCAGAGTCTTAAGTGAACATAGGCAGTAGTCACAGACTGGCTACAGTAGGCCTTGGGTGAGACCCAGCGCTGCGCTGGCTTCAGGTCTGACTCTGTGTAGTCATAGTAGTGGTGGCCCCAGGGGCATTTGTGTCACTTCAGCTTCACCTTTAGATGGCTCAGAACAGAAAGAGAGACTCTGTATGTTTGGGAGAAAGTGGGGGAAGAGAACAAGAGTCTGTGCTTGGTAATCCAAAAAATTCTCCCAGATCTGGTCCAAGACCAAGGCAGTACCACTACAAGTCTGCAAAAACCACAGTGTTACTGGGCTTGGGGTTCCCCCTAAAGTGCAGCTTAGACCACAACACACAAGCCATTTCAAATATCTGGAAAGCCTTCACAAGAAAGACATCTTAAGCCCAGACAGTAAAGACTACAATAAATGCCAAACTCTTCAATGCCCAAACACAAAAGAACATCTACCAGCATCAAAAGCATTTAGGAAAACATGACCTCATGAAATGCACTTAAATACATCACCAGGGAACAATCCTGGGGAAACAGGAATATGTGAAATTTCAGACAGAGCATTCAAATAGCTGTAATAAGGAAACTCAGGGAAATTCAAGGTAAAACAGAGAAATAATTCAGAATGGTATCAGATAATTTAACAAAGAGATGGAAATAATTTAAAAGAATCAAGTAGAAATTCTGGAGCTGAAAAGCACAATTGGCATAGTAAACAATGCATCAGAATCCTTTAATAGCGGAATTGATCAAGAAGAAGAAAGAATTAGTAAGCTTGTATACAGGCTACTTAAAAATATACATTCAGAGGAGACCAAAAAAAAAAAAAAAGAATAAAAACAATGAAGCATACCTACAGGGTCTAGAAAATAGCCTCAAGAGGGCAAATCTAAAAGTGATTGGCCTTAAAGAGGAGGCAGATACAAGATAGGGATAGAAAGTTTATTCAAAGGGATAATAACGGAAGACTTCTCAAACCTAGAGAAAGACATCAATATCCAAGTACAAGAAGGTTATAGAACACCAAGCAGATTTAACCCAAAGAAGACTACCTCAAGACACTTAATAATCCAATTCCCAAAGGTCAAGAATAAAGAAAGGATTGTAAAAGCAAAAAGAAAAGAAATAAATAACATACAATGGCGCTCCAATACATCTGGCAGCAGACTTTTCAGTGGAAAACCTATAGGCCAGGAGATAGTAGCATGACATATTTAAAGCACTGCAGAAAAATAACTTTTACCCTGGAATAGTGTATTGGATTAAAATATTTTTCAAACATGAAAGAGAGATAAAGACTTTCCCAGACAAAAAAAAGCTGAGGGATTTCATCAATGCCACACCTGTCCTCCAAGAAATGCTAAAGGGACCTCTTTAATCAGAAAGAAAATGATATTAAATAAGCAACAAGTAATCACCTGAAGGTACAAAACTCACTGGCAAATACAGAGAAAAATACAGAATATTATAACACTATAACTGTGATGTGTAAACTACTCTTATCCTAAGTAGAAAGACTAAATGATGAACCAACCAAAAATAATAACTGCGACAACTTTTCCAGACATAGCCAGTCAAAAAGATATAAATAGAAACAATAAAAAGTTGAAAAGTGGGGGAACAAACTTAAAGCATAAAGTTTTTACTGCTTTTTTTTTTTGCTTATTTTTTTGTTCATGCAAATAGCATTAAGTTGTTATCAAGTTAAAATAACGGGTTATGATATAGTATTTGCAAGCCTCATGGTAACCTCAAACCAAAAAACATACAATGGATATACAAAAAATAAACACCAAGAAGCTGAATCATATCACCAGAGAAAAATCACCTTCACTAGAGGAAAACAGGAAGGAACGAATGAAGAAAGAGAAACAGGAAACAAATAGGAACTAAAGATAAAAACAATTGAATTCATGGATACAGAGAGTAGAAGGACGGTTACCAGAGGCTGGAAATGATAGTGGGGTTGGCGAGGCGGGGGTGGCTGTGGGGGTGGTGAGGATGGTTAGTGGGTGCAAAAAAGTAGAATCAACAAGACCTGCTATTTTATAATATGATAGGAATAGGGTGACTATAGTCAATAATGACGTAATTGTACATTTTTAAATAATTTAAAGAGTGTAATCGGATTGTTTGTAACTCAAAGGGCAAATGTTTGAGGGGATACCCCATTCCCTATGATGTGTTTATTTCACATGACATGTCTGTATCAAAACAACTCATGTACCCCATAAGTATATACACTTACTGTGTATCCACAAAAAAGTTAAAAATAGAAAATAAAAACAAAATTTTAAAAAAGAAATTCACCAAACACATTTAGGAAATTCTTGTTCAATTACGTGGTGCCCAATATCATTTACCATTACATAGCCACTATACAGATCAAATGACAAGCTCCCAAAGGAAAAAGTTTTTCAAAACTACAATGTGTTTTGGGATGAGTCAGGGAAATGTAATAAAGAAAGGGAAGACAAGCAAGAAAGGAAGTCTACATCAAAATATGAAAACTCTTAACCATTATGTGCTATGCCATTACAAAGGATAGCAACCTACCCAAAAATATTTAAGCAAATAAGGACATGTAGTAGTTTACGTATCTTAAAAATTCAAAAGTAGATTGAGCTTTATAATATAAATATTATTACCAGGCCTCTTGGTTTTCCTCTGTGTTAGCTTCATTCTCAGTCAAGATCCTTTTCTATGGCAGTCTCTGACCACTCAAACTAACATTCTAGTAGTTCAGTAATCCCGGAAGAAAAAGCCCAACTTCCCAAAGTTCTAGCAAAAGTCCCAGACCTGACTTGAATTGAACCAATTTGGATCACCCACCCATTCTTGAATCAATTTCCATACTCAAAAAAGATGGAATAAGGGATGGAGGATTGGCCTGGCAAGAAATGGTTCGCCAAAGGAATTTTAGAGTAATGTTACCTTAAGAAAGTGGGATAGTTACTGCGTAAACAAAACAACCTGGGTATCAACAATATCCATCAAAGAAGTCCTGCCTTTGTGTATCTCCTTAGTATATACAGATACAGACCATAAGACCATTATCTAGTAAGCCTCTCTGCCTCGTAACATTCTCCTGCATCTGGGACTGTCTGTGCAGACTACCACAAGAGGTAAAGCACAGGTGTTCCTAGGATTACAGGCCATATGAAAGATAGCCATGCCTCTTCCTCCAGGTTAGGAGGCCAGAACTGGATGTGTTTATCAGGACACTCATGATGCTTAGCTGTGATTTTTAAGTAGTCTGAGCCATGTTTCAGGCATGTTCTGTACAGGTGAGTGATTTCATTGTCAAAAAAAAGTAAACTGCTGACACACACAGACAAACATTAACAACGTGTGTATGCATGTGTGTGTATGTGTTCTTTTGCACCCTTACAACGAATTCCAAACTTCTATCATCCCATGAAACGAAGAGAAAATGGGAAATGTTATTTTTTGGATAATCTGCTGTTCTGCTGAATGCTTTACAAATACTGAAGTTTAATCTTAATGTAAAATATTCTGTTATCATAAGGTTCCAGTAGTAGTGGGGAAGGGTAATGAAGTAATGCTGTGTAGTAAAAGAACATGGACTTTGGAACTAAATATATCTTCAGCTACTCATTTAACAAATATTTCATGAGCAACTAAGGGGTGCCAGATATTATTCTGTGTGCTACAGATACATCAGCAAACAAAATATTAAAATACCTGCCCTCGTGTAGTTTACATTCTGGTGGGACTTGCATTCAGATTTCAGGTCATCAACTTGATCATCAACTAACCATATAAATTTGAATTTTTATCATCTGTAAAGAGGATATGATAATCCCTTGCTTTTAGGTGTACAGTAAGAACTACATGGGACGATGCAGAGCATGTCTCTAGCATGTCATCAGGACAGGGGTCCCCAACCAGATGTTTAGATCTAATTTTGTGTACTTTCTTTTTATTGCAAAAACATTACTTTAGTTCTTTTGTACTCAACCATTTGTACAAGCTAGAATAACAGCTACAAGACTGGCTGCCATTTTTTGCATGTTTGCTATGTCCTAGATCAGTGGTACCCAACATTTTTGGCACGAGGAACAAGTTCTGTGGAAGACAGTTTCTCCACAGACTAACAGTCTGTGGGCCTCGGTACTGGTACTGGTCCGAGGTAACTATACTGGTCTGTGAGTCTCCTATTAGTTTCGTGTGGTATCCTCTCTCTCTCTCTCTTTCTCTCTCTCTCTCTCCCCCCCCACCCCTCACACACACACACACACACACACACACACACACTTTTTTTCTTTTAGAGTCACCATATTTTTTAAACCTTGAATTCTCTTATTATTTACTCTTGATGTGAACAGCAAGGCAGAAAGAAAATAACATGCTATTTACTGTATGGAAAAATCACAGGAGGGCAAAGAGTGGTGGAGTCGAGCAGGGGTCAGAGGACTGTCCTAAAGAGTGAATGGTCCAGAAATGTTGATGGCTGATGAGTATTTCTTCTGCCTCTCATTCGTTTGTCTGAGAGCCTTGGACCAGTACCAGTCCTTCGCCTGTTAGGAATCTATATGCACAGCACTAGGTGAGCAGCGGGCAAGCCAGCATTACTGCCTGAGCTCTGCCTCCTGTCAGATCAGCAGTGGCATTAGATTCTCATAGGAGAGCGAACCCTATTGTGAACTGCACATGAGAGGGATCTAGGTTGCATGCTCTGCTCCTTGTGAGAATCTAACTAATGCCTGATTATCTGAGGTGGAACAGTTTGATCCTCAAACTATTGCCCCAAGCCCACCCTGTCTGTGGAACAACTGTCTTCCACAGAACTTGTCCCTGCTGCCAAAAATGTTGGGGACCACTGATCTAGGACATGCAAACATGCAATAAATGGCAGCCACTCTTGTAGCTATTAGTCTAGTTTGTACAAATGGTCGCATATCCACAAAAGAATTAATGTTTTCGCAATAAAAAGAGAGTACACAAAATTAGATCTAAAAATCATAAATGAATTTTCCCAGTAGACAAAAAACATTGATAGTCATAATGTTCCTTTACATTATTGAGATAGTAAAAACAGTATGCAGAAACAAACGAATGACAGGCCGAAGCAAGACTCATCAGCCATCAACATTTCTGGAACATTCACTCTTTAGGACAGTCCTCTGACTTCTGCTCAACCCCACCACCCTTTGCTCTCCCGTGATTTTTCCATATAGTAAATAGCATGTTATTTCAGTTCTGCCTTGCTGTTCACATCAAGAGTAAATAATCAGAGAACTCAATGTTTAAAAAAAAAAAAAAAAAAAAAAAGGTTACTTTAAAAGAAAAAATGTGAGAGAGAGAGAGAGAAAAAAAAATGATGCCGTAAGAAAACTGTTTCTCATGGCCACATAACCCGAGCAATAGAACACTAATGGTCGTTAAATACTATCCTAATCCTACAAGTGAACAGATTATTGAAAATTTCAAACTGGCAGCTTTGATTTGAAGATTCACCTCATTGACTATCTAATTCATTCCTAATGACATAATCATTGGTGAACAGTAAACGCAATTCAGAGGGTCAGAACTCTCCTATTAGTCATTAGCTTTCATATCCAGACTGCTTTTTTACTACTGAGCCTTGTATTTTACTATTTAAAGGAAGAAAGTATTGCCATTTTTAAGGTGTTGATTATTAAAGTGCCGCCACAAACTGTACATGGTTATTATAGCACAAATAGCTATTTGAGACACATACAAAATACATTTAAATCTGTTTCACATACAAGGAAATTTCACAAATAAAACTCAGCTAGAGATAAATTAATTACCTTATTATGTTCCACAAGGAAAACAAGTGTTAGATACCATGCTGCATTGTTTGTGGTAAGCAATCAATATTTTACTGTCGAACCATATTTAACTTTACATGTATATTTAAATCCCTTCCTACTAGGAATTCTAATACAATACTCTAAGCATAACTCATAGCCATATTCAGGTGAATTAAAGATTCCCTGAAATACACAACACAAAGGAAGTCATATTTCATCTGCATCTGTTTCTCTTATTTATTACCTAATCCTTCAACCCCAATTCTCCCTACAGTTCTTTATTAATTTAAACAAAATATGTGCAATTGGACTTTTCTTAGTAAGGCATAAATCTATACACTTACCCTATCACAAACCATTAATGGAGACCAAAAAAAATTGTATATAGTGAATACTTATACCAAAATCAGTTTCTAAAAAGTTATGAGACTAATTAAAGAATTGTTCTTCCTTGTACTAGGCTTCTTTGAAAGGTTTGCTTATAGATTCAAGCAGCTCAAATATTGATCTGTTTCCTGTATTCTGAAGATGGATGGGACAGAACTGTAGTGTTTGGCTTTGCCATAGTTAAGCCAAAAGCCTTTTAAATGTGCCTGAGAAATTGGCAAGTGGCAAGTTCAAGAGCTCTTTAAACTTCGGAAATGTACTGTTTGTTTATTTCTTTTTAATTTAAAATTTGCGATCAATTCCTCCATATTTCAAAATCCAATAGTGGAGCTAATGCTAAAGAAAGTA